>NW_022196905.1:152807811-152816268 GCF_008632895.1 Mastomys coucha | reverse complement strand
ACCATCCTATGAACTACCTTTTTCACAGTACACCAGAAACAAATCACAGATAAACCAAGACAAAGTATAATAATGTTATCCCCTCACCTCCACCCCAGGGAATCATGCATACATTTTAACAAGGAACACTTCTTTTCTGAATCAGTTAGGGTTTCATTTCTATAAAGAGACACCATGACCAAGGGAAATCTTATAAAGGAAAATATTGAATTGGGCTGGCTTACAGTTTCAAAGGTTTAGTCCATTATCATCATGGCAGGAAGCATGGCAGTGTCTAGGCAGAAGGTGCTGGAGAAGTACCTGAGAGTTCTACATCTTGATCCACAGGCAGCTGCAGACTGTGTGCCATACTGGGTGTAGGTTGAGCATTTTATGACCTCAAAGCTTGCCCCTACAGTGACACACTTTCTCCAACATGGCCGAACCTACTCCAACAAGGCCATATCTTCAAATAATGTCACTCCCTTTGGTTAAGCCTTCAAACATGAAACTATTGGGGACATTCCTATTCAAACCACCACACCTTATAATAAAGAAAGCTGAAAAGTCACAAGGTTTAATTAAACTTTGCTTTTAAAGTGTTATTCTCTAACAATGGAGATATGTCCATGGCAGAACTCTGTCTATGGATAACTGCCAAGAGTGAAATAAATAACAAGAACCTGGAAGACAACCAGGCATGCAGGACTTGTTGATGTGGGTAGTCCCAGTCTGTCCCTAACAACTGTAGAAGCACCATTCTAGATCTCAGTCCACAGGCTCCTTCACATCCACCCTGCAGCTCTTGTCATTCATGACACAGGTTATGGGTACCTGACTCACTTTGAATTACTGCCATCATTAAGGGACACAGCAAGGCAGCCCCAGCTTGCACACAGGCACACTGATGAACCCATCTTTGTGCTGGATATCTGTAGGTGTTTTAATTTCACTGTGAACTTTCTGTGATAAGTTTGGGTTTTGCACATGTATCCATAGGCATTTTAAAAGTTAATATTTTGGCTAGCATAACAGTGTTTCATTGTTGCACTTTCATACATATGTATCATTATACAGATACTTTGTTTCATCATCATACATTTATACATATATATCATTCTACAGTATTCTTATTTGCTCCCCTAATGACTCCCATAACCCACACTGCTCTCTTGATTGCTGATCCCTGTATTTCCCCTGGTACCTTCTCCTATTCTGCTTTTGTGACATACATATTTTCCTCACCCTCCCATTTAGTCTCTCCCTCCCCAATATTAAGGTACTTGTATGTGTAAAGGTAACCTAGACTCTTCCTGTGGAAAAAGTTGTCTCTATACCCCTCTTTTTTTATATTTCATATAAATTTCTCCAGGTTCATCCATTTTATGTAAACACCACAATTTAGGTCCCATTATATTTGGATCACCTTTTCTTTATCCATTTGTCTTTTGGTTATAAATCTAGTCGCATATTAATTCCTGTCTATTTTTGAATAACCACAAGCAGAGATGTGCAGGTGTCTCTGCAGTATATATCTCCCACACCTATTAGGAGAGATACAATTTTTATCTCAAGACAGGCCTACAAAGAATGAAGCTTAGACTTAGTCTACCTTTTTTTACGAAATACACATGTGTTTTATGGAAAGGCCTTTTCTTCTCTCCCAGCACTCTTAAAGCATATTCGATCAATAAAAATGGTACACACTGTTCCATTTGGAGAGAGATAATCTATGTGATGACTAAATGAAATCAGTTGATGTGAGTGACCACCTTCTTGTTTTTACTAAGGAGGACATCTCTGATCTAATCTCTAAGCTACTTTCAACAATGTGGCATATTGCCTTTGACACAGTCACTGTGCTATAAAATACATGTGCAGATATCTTCACTCATTCTAAGGTTCCCTCAACACATCCTGGGGTCTCTTTATCCTAAGATCTCCTTCTTTGCAGTGCACAAGCTTTCTTCCAAACATGATTTTGCTGGTCTGTTTGCTAGTAAGGACATTCCTGGGAGGCCATCCCAGACAACATCTGCCTGGGTTTCCTTCTAGCATTTACATTTTGAATTAATTTTTGTATCTGCAGTGGAAGGGAGGTCTGGCTTTTATTCTCCTGTTTATACTCATCCAATGCCCTCAATACCCTTTACTGGGGAGTCTGTCCTTTCCTAGTCATGAGTTTTTGGAACAGAATGCACAGCCCAGAATTTAATCCTTTTGTTTCCATTCAAGTGAAAGCCCTCCTTCAGAGATGTCCTCACCCACATCTTCCTTTCTTGTTAGTATTGAAAAGAAACTTGAACTCTAGTGCAACTCTAGCAAACATGTAGAAAATAACTGCTGAAAAATACAGATGTTTCCTGGCAGTAAAGGTCCTGTGTGGTATAAATGTTCTGTAGTACCTGCTACAATGAAGTGCAGTCGTAGAAGAACTTGAGAATATTTTGCAGTCATAAAACTTCCACTGAAACAGAATAGTGTCAAATAGTAAAAAAAAAATCAAAACAAAACATAAAGAACTAAACATGCATAATAATGGAATGCTTTCTGCAATATCTTTCAAAGAAACTTGAGTTTCTCCTTCAACATATATACCTACCTCCATTTGCATACACACACATGCTCTCTCTCTCACACACACACATATATGTACCCACCCCCCTTCACACACACACTTAGGCATCCATACTTATTAGGCATCTCTAAAAAGCCTTGGATCTGCCTCATTTCTCTGGTGTGTGTGAAGAGAGAAATCTCTTGATTTGAATTTTTCTTATATCACAGAATGAAGAAAGTTCACAATAAATGCTGTATTATGATTATGTTATTTCTGTTGAAACCTCCTGCAAAAGGAATAAGAGTTCTGGTCAGATCTATGCTCTCTAAGGTAGAAATAGCAGTGTGAGATATATGCTAAGATTCCCAGAGACCTTTATAATCTTCTAGTTAGTCTCAGGAACTTTTTTTTAAACTGTGTGTGGGGGGGTGCATGTCATCTGACTAACATTACATAAAGGGGTGGCATAGAGCAGAGGACAATGTAGCCATTCCTCACTATGATTCTCATTATATCACTCACTCTGCAGATGCAGACACAGGTATAAAAGTCCTGCTACAGAGGTACTAGAAAAACCAGGACCATGGCTATGTTCTTTTCATTCGAAGCTCCCTAGCTATAGCCTACGGTCTTAATGCTTTAGAACACCTTCCCTGTTTGAAGGCAGAATGTCCCTTGTACTGTGTATAATCAGGGCCTCTGACTAGACTTGATATTGTTCCCAGCATGCTTGTGGCACTGATTGTGTAAATGGGGCAGGACAAAAAGCTATGGGCTAAATTGTTTATTCAAGGGTGTCTAGGGACAAGGACTGTTTGGGGTGAGATGAGGGAAATACGTAAACAGCAGATATTTTTAGTAATACTCGTCATCCTTGAGTTTCATCTTAAGGGTTTTGCTCATTGAAATGTGGATTGTCTTGATATAGAAAACATAATCATATTAAACTATGTCATAAGAGACTACACATGAATTTAAAATGAGAATTTATTGAATTTGTCCTTTCCCAGAAACGAGTTTCTTAACTTGATCTGGCTGGTGTTTTGGAGTCAGACATAATAGGAAACTGAGTTATAATCTCAAGGTTGTCTCAAGGTCACCAGGAAACAAGACTCTCCATCCACAGAGCTGGACTTGGGAGACTCTGTAGCAGGGCAGCTCTGCCCTTGTGTGTTCCTTGCCTTCTTGCTTCAATATTTAGCTTAGATTAGCACACTTTTCTCATCTCTTGATTAGAAGGCTTCTAATTTATATGTTATAATTTTGTCTGTGTCAAGGCATGGAACTTTTTGTTTTTAATGCAGGTCCTGTGCTTAATAACAGTGAGAATAATTACAGTCAGCCACCATGTTCTCTTTACATTCTCTGTAATGTGCTATATCAAATTCAGGGAGTGGGTAGGGTGTCTTCCTCCTCTTGCAAATGAAACTCTGCCTCCCACCCTGGAGCATTTAAACAGCTTGTAAGAATCCTTCCACATCACACCTGACACGTGGGGCTCAGAGTTGCTGCTGAGGAGTTTCTTGTGCTTCACTTTCATTGGCCTTTCCTTACCTCACAGCTAACTGGGTTCAGTCTTATGTGAACTGAGATTTTCCTTTCTGCCTTTCTTTGCTATTCCTCTGTGATGTCCTTAATTCTGAGCATCAGTATTTTCTACTTAGACTTTGAGATTAGACTTCTGCAAGGGTCTTAATTCCCATTTCTCAGTTATAATCTACTTTATATAATTAAACAATAAATTGTCTTAATCATGACATTTACCTTAAAAGACATTGTTACATCTCCATAGTTTCGACTTAACAGTCAAGTTGGTGGCAGGATTGCAGTATGCCTGAGAAGAGCCTCTCAGACCTCTACTCTCTTGATCTCTAACAAGCTTGTCTAACCAAGCAGGACTTTCCCTGTTCTGTGAACATATGTTGCTTCTTTAAATGCCATTAATGTTAATTGGCTTCTGGACCTCAGACATAGAAGGCAGGTTGTATGATTTTCTTGGTTTACTGTTTTTCAGGTTGTAGTCCATGCTTGTCTACCTGCATAGTTTTGGGTCTGTGATGAGGTTGCCTACAACATAGCTGGAGCATAATAGACTAAAATAAAATATTCTGTGGTGGAGAAACAAGAGAAGAAGAGGGCTGGTATCCCATCAACTATTCGGAAGGTACCATCAATAACATGAGGACTACCACAAGACCCCTCCCTCACAGGGTTCTACCACCTCTCAACATGGCCACCCTGGGAACAAAGCCTGTAGCACAGGCTTTAGGTGGCACTCAGATCCACACATTATAGGGTTCTTCTTCACCTTTTTTCTATCAGATACCTTCATGTATCTGAGCATCCTGCACAGTCACTCAGCACTTTAACTAGTAGAGCTTCCTTTCTGCTGGCAACTTTCTTCAGCAGTCAAGATTGAAACAAAGCTTGAATGCATGCAATTTACTTTGAAGTCTATCTAAGGAAGCTGCATTTGGGGAAGTTGTGGAACAGGAGAAGGAAACACGTTTGATAATGAATGGCTTCATGCTCTAGGAAGCGGAAACTCAACTCCTCAACTCCTCAGAGAGAGAGAGAGAGAGAGAGAGAGAGAGAGAGAGAGAGAGAGAGAGAGAGAGAGAGCAGTTGGGCAGACAGCTTCCATATTTCCTGAGGGAAAAATCTGTGAGGATATATAAACAGACCTCCATGGTGTCCATTCTTCCTGACCCATTCACTGATTTCCTTTCCTTTAAAAGAGGTGCCAGATTCCAGACCTTATGCTAAGGGGTATGAATACATCCATGAATTACATAGCCAAAGGCATCTGTTTCTGTAAGGCTCACACTATATGAATTGTTTAGGAAATAACCAGAGTGATAAATTCTAGGTAGCATGATTGGTCCCCAGGAGTTGTAATTGAGGTAAGATGTGAAGAATAAAAGCTAGCAGAGTTCAAGTTCCAGACAGTAGGGGTACATAAACAGGAAAGGTGATATGGGATCTGCAGAGAGACCTGTATTTTTTCCTAAAAGTGAATTCCCTGAATCATACTGAGGAAGGGGAGAGAATTATTTCCAGTTAACGTCTTGCATTAGCTCCTGTGAACATAGTGTACCATGTCTCCAAGGCAGACCTTATCATAAAAACTATATAGCTACACCACAAGTATCAACTAAATTTTTTTTTGATTTCTTTGCTTGAGGGCACATTGAGCTTCTGTGGTAGCAAGAAGGAGAGAGGTTTAGTATATCATCAGGAGAGGTTTTTATACCATCCTATTTATTATAGCTATCAATGCCAAGAATTTTCTAGAACATTCTGTTTTCACATTCCCATTCATTAACTAGAGAATGTATCTCTTTACCTTTGAGTTCTTCCTCTTGGCTGCAGAGATCTCATCCACCAAAATTCTTGCACACATTTCTCACCAGATTACTTCAAATTGGCCGTGTAGGACCTCTCCTTCCTGAGCTTATGATGTGCTATACTGGAGAGTTCTCCTTAGATTATGAGCTAGCTGCTAAGCTAAGAAAGCCAGAAATAAGCTCAGTATCTCTAAAATATTATGGTGTGATCACAGAAATGTTGAGTTGCAGTCTGTATAACCATGTCTCATTCATGACTCAGGCTGGGTTATCTCTTCTGGTTTTGGATTCTTCAAACATCCCTCTGCCTATCATGAGGAGCACTCTAATAGCCTTTTCTATTCTTTCTTTCCAATTGAGCTTTCTGGTGAGTCTTTGTTTTATTACAGAAAGTTTCAATAATTGCTGGAATTTCTGAATCTACTTAGTGATAATCTAAAATAAAAGCAACAAGTTTTGGAATTCTTGTTTAACTTGCTATAAAGCCTGTAAGTATCACACAGGACTTGCTTTAGCACTCCCTTTACTTTGTAGTATTTTAATTGGCAAAGTGCTACTTATGTTAAACATGAGACTCAGTGGTGCACCTGGCATGGTGTAGGACAATAGGAGTGAACAAATGATGGATGGACATATGAATGGATGAACGTACAGATGGATGGATGATGGATGGATCAAAGAATAGATAGACAGACAGAGGGATGGACAGATGGATGGATGGGTGAAGAATGGATGATGAATGGATGGGTGGGTGGATGATGGATAGATAGGTGGGTGGATGATGGATGGATGGGTGGATGGGTAGATGGATGGATGATGGATGGATGATAGATGATTAGATAGATGATGGGTAGATGGATGATGAATGGATGGACAGACAGAGGAATGGACAGATGAAAGGACAGATGGATGGATAGGTAGATGAAATGATGGATGAATGAGTTCATAATTGCTAAAGCTCTTATTTAATGATTCTCAAAGATTCCCCCCGATGTGATCATTCTCCTTACCATAGCCCCACAGAAAGAATGAACCGTTCTTTCCTTCACATTCCATAAAAAGCATGCATTTGCTAATGGAGTGATTTTAATTCCTCCCTGTGGGATTTGTTTTACTAGTACTCAAGATTACTAGAAGGGATTGGCAGTATATTCTACCTATGTGAAAAACTGTTCTTGATCCAGAGCAGCATGTGGCATATTTTCTAATATTAAAAGCATCAGGTGAGCAAAAGTGATGTGCTCATCTGGGCACCACCCAGGGGGACTTGTGATTTGAAGTAAATATTTTAGTTTGTCACACACAGTTACTGTCTTATGCTTGCTCAGGAATCTGAAAGAGAGAGATTAAAAAACAATTTAAGGAAATTTAGTGCATCTTATATAGATTTTAAGCATTTCAACAGTAAGATCCCTAAATAAAAATCACTTGAAATTTTCATTCTCATATCTTCAAGTAGGGAAAATAAATTTTTACTCACAGATATCTTATGAGTTCTATCTTTCTTCTGATTCTTTCTCCTAGTCTATGGATTTTACTTCCTTTCTTAATGGGATACTCCCATTCTTTAGCCATCAATTTCAATAGAACAATGCATGATTTCATGTGTCTCTACATAGACATGTGTGGCATGTTTTATATCTACATACATATGTGTGACATTTTCTTTACATCTATCAAACATTGTTTCTTAAAGGGGACTTGTGAAGGTTACTTAAGGAGTGTGCTTCGATGTGTAATGGGTAGAGCTCATTCCCCCGAATGCTGACAGATTGTGAGCATAGCCTAACCTTTCCGGCTGGTGGCACTCCAATGCTGTGAGCATGGCCTAGCCCATCCAATGGCATCACTCCAATGCTGTGAGCATGGCCTAGCCCATCCATTGGCATTACTTCAGTGCTGTGAGCATGGCCTAGCCCATCCAATGGCATCACTCCAATGATACATTAGATATATAATTGTCACTATGTGTTCTGATGGCTTGCGAGGTCAATGTCAGCAGGTCAGACAATCTGTGTGATGTCTGACTCAAGCTCCCTTTGAGAAAACACGCTTTTTGTCCATCAAATTTGTTACCAATGATTTCTCTTTGTACATTATATATGGTTCATTTTGAAAGCATTTGACTCCTATTACAAAGTTTTTCGACTTCTTGCCTCATTTCTTATTCATCAGCTTTTCTTCTTAATCTACTGCATGCACTACATCAAATGCTGTTGATGCTGCTTTTGTACACAGTTAAGTTGTTGGTGACTGGAGCCAGGATGACTAGATGTCATACGGAACTGGTTCAGTTTTACAGTGAACCTCTTGCCTGTGCTTGCTAAGTCTCGCCATCATGGCCAGCTTTTCTGTGACCTTTAATGATCAAAAGACTATGTTGTTGACCCTAGTAATAATTAAACATATTTCCCAATTTCATTTAAATGACAGAGATAAGTGATAAACCCTGTCTCGTTTTTCTTCTTGTTACTTTCCAAACTTAGAGAATGGTGCTGGCATGCCTGAGGGTTAGACTGCTCCAGGGCTGGCGCCTAGTAGGTCCAAACTGAGAGAATGGTGCTGGCATAC
>NW_022196905.1:152735942-152803442 GCF_008632895.1 Mastomys coucha | reverse complement strand
GCAGCTAGAGAAAATTCTTCGCAATGGTTTCCTAGGATCTCAGCATTTGAAAAACTGTTCACTTGATGGACAGACTGTCCTATCAAATGTTTGTTGGTCCCCTTGGGTGGCAGTTGTTGATTACACAGGCATACAGGTGGGTTTAATTCACCAGGCTATTCACTGACTTCTATATGTAGTGGAGGATTCATAATGCAGGAGGGGAACCAGAAGGGAATTACCAACTTCTAGAATGTTTCAGATCCTAGAAGCTTTAAATGCAATTTACGTGCATCACCAGCACCCAGAGGCTACTGTTGGTGATGGTTTCTGTCATCATGAATGTGAACACTTCACGTACACAGAAGATTGTAGTTCATCTTCTCAGTGCCCATGCAAGGAAGCTGTTATACATTTTTCATGATAAACCTGGGGCTCCGGGCTTGAATATCTTATCCAGCTTACACATGCACTCCTAAGAACACCCAATATTGGAGTGGTGTCTTCTTAAGTCTGAAGCTCATTCCTCACCACCATGCCATAGCTGCTTCCTTGAACCACAGCATCCCTTAGGACAATGGTTAATACCACTGGGGTTGCATAAGCAGCAGAATGCATTCACCTTGCCAGGCATCTGGCTCTAGGCTACTAAGTTCCAGCCTGAGATGAATGCTATGTGCCTTTTCTTATGTCGTGGTGGGATGTCACAAGGGTTCCCCAAGGATGGCCTTCTCTTAGGATGAGCAGTCGGTCTCAGGATCAAGAACACACAGGAACTGAAATAACCAAGGGATCCAGCGGCCAGACAGAGTCTTCCTGAGGTATCTGCTGACCTTGTGTTCCCTTTCAGAGAGACAGGCACCAATTGCATGCCAGAGCTACTTACAGTATGACATCACTTCAAAGTGTCCTTAGATTAACCTCCAGCCAAGACTCCCATGCCTTTGGGAGGTCACAATACTTCTACTTAGCTTAGGTAGAGCAATTATTCATAAAAATATTTCATTTTAAGCAAGCTCATACAAAGGCTTCTATTTTAGCCCAATACTAATGTATACCTTTGATGTTTTAAAATACATTTTTACTAGTTCTTTGAGAATTTTGCATTCTGGGTTTTGGTCATATTCACTGTCAATTGAGCATGGAGTAGTGCATGCCTTTCCTTTAATAATATGTACAAAGTGTCTATTACTGTTTGATTATTTGTGTTTTTACTGACTTATTGTTTTGATGGCTTTATGCATCTGTGTAGTATGATGACATTATATTCACCTCCCATTGCCCCCTGATGTTCTCCTTTTCAGTCTGAAGCCATCTTCTTCCCAACTACTCCTCCAGTGTCTATACCACAGCAGAGGATGTCACCCCCCCTCCCATAGAAACTGCATCAGTTAGCAGCACCCCAAGGAATGAGTTGTCCACGCAGGTTCCTCTTCTACCCTCAGTGGATTGTTGAAGGGCCCCGCCTTGAGCGGGCATTATTCATGAGCAAAGGCCTTGTTACATCTTGATGGCTGTGGTTCATGGCACTCTTTCCCACCCTCCATCTCTTCCCAATCCTTCTTCTATGCCCCTCTGGGCCTTCCTTGTTTGGGGGAGTCACTTTATTTTCAAAATACCTATCTAGGTAAACTAAAGAATGTGATTGAACCACCATGGAAATCTTCTGTATGATCAATTCTGATACAAAACTCTAGAAGATTGCAACTGGGAGCTAAACTCAGAAAGACTGCTAGAGCAGGCTGGCTCTTCTCCCAGAGCCTAAGCATACAGTGGCTGCCAGGATCAATGACAAGAGTCTCCTCAGAAAACATGACCATGTTCTATGGAGAATATAAGGAAGAGAGGGCATTGTAAGGGTTGCTCTGACCCTGGAGACACTCACCTCACACTAGCTTACAAGTTAACAAAATGTGGACATTTAAGAAATATTCACAGGGGTGGAAGTTAAAGGCTTATACCCACTGTGCTTTCTTATTGTAATGGGACTTATTAACTCAGATAAATAGTCACTAGTTTAGAAAAAGTTTCAATGGCTATGCTTTTAATTTAGACACTGTTTTCCAGGGTTGGGCTTAATTAGTGACTTCCCATATTAATCCATTAAATTAGCATAATGTATTTGCAAACAATTTGCCTTGCTTACCACCTCCTTTCTCAGAACTTAAAATAATGAATGAAGGAAAACAAACGGGGGAGCTATGAGCAAGTTGACATGCATCACTAGAGCTGTTGGTCTGCATCTGTGGTCTTAGACCTGTGTGTCTTGTCTATAAAGGAGTCATTACTCTGCTTCCTGTTTGTCATAGCAATGAAAGCAGGTAAAGAAAGAGGGTAAGTGCTTCCAAGCTCATGATGGAGAAAAGTAGGCCACAATCAACCAACGCCTGAAGGCTGTGTCTCCTGATCTTCTTTAGATCCATGTAATGCCCACAGAGCATCACTTGCTATTTGATGTACCCTATGTCCTAAACATGTCGGGTGACTCTTGGGATCAACACCGAGAGTAGGCTGACTTGGGGGTGACTGCTGCAGGTTTCTAGATCTGGTACAGAGCTGGTCACAGAACCCCAACTCCATATCTAAAGCAGTACATCTATTCCTGGTAGAACCACTACTGGTACCCAGAGCATTTCGAGTACTACAGGCATATGAAAATCCACTTTATGTGTTTACCAGTCATGTATGTTACATAAGCAATATATATAGGATGTGCCATAAGCAAATTGATAAGAATGTTCTTTCATTTATAGTGTGTGATAGAGGGTTACAGTGTTTAAAATCACAGAAAGGAATCAAAGAAAGCTCCAGGAAACCATCTGAGTGAACTTACAGAACTCCAGCTTGGTTGTATGTAAAGGCTTGCCACATCCACACACAGTAGCACCAGGAGTTAATCTGAAGGCATAAGTGTTTCCCAGTAGCATATCTAATGAGCATTCCTATTTCCTATGGATTATCTTCTTTTCTCCACCATATAAGACCATTCTATGTCATTTGTTAGTAGCCCTGAAGAGAATACTGTAAGAAAAAAGACAAAATTTTGAAGATTTATTTATTTTATGTGCATGAGTACACTGTAGCTGTACAAATGGTTGTGAGCCTTTCATGTGGTTGTTGGGAATTGAATTTAGGACCTCTGCTCTCTCTGGTCAACCCCACTTGCTTGGCCCCTGCTTGCTCTAGCCCATGGGTTTATTTATTATTATAAATAAGTACACTGTAGCTGTCTTCAGATGTAATAGAAGAGGATGTCATATCTCATTGTGGGTGGTTGTAAGCCACCATGTGGTTGCTGGGATTTGAACTCAGGACATTTGGAAGGGCAGTCAGTGCTCTTACCTGCTGACCCGCCCCAGGAAGGCATTTTAAATTGCAGTAATTATAGTAAAATTTAAATAATAGTAACAATTTAAATTTATTATAACACAATCTGAGACTTGTATCCTCAAGTGAAAATTTACTAGCAATCACACCTACCCAAAAGCATAAGTTCTCATTGATAGTTCACAAACAAAATAAGGACTAAATCCGAGTAGGAGTCCTAATAATGTTGCTGCATCATTGACTTTGGGGTGAAATGCCTGTAGTGTACATGGGGATGTAACTCAGATTGTTCTCTCGTGGATTCAGAATTCTTTTCAATTGTTCTATAAAGTTCTTCCATGGCTCATTTCTAGATTACCATTCATGTTCATTAACAATAAAACAGTATGCCTCCATTCCTGTCCCATCATCCCTGTAGAACAGGCTTTTATTCCCTCCCAACACCTTCTGCAAGCTAGACCTTCTCAGAGATCAGCATTGATTAGTGGATTTCCCAGTGGGGAAAGATGCTAAGCATCCTATCAGTGGTCTGGGATGAAAAGCCAGAGGTGGTGGCCAGTTGTCAGGTGGGACAATGGTTTCCCCAACCAGACAGGCTCTGAAAGCAACTGTTTCCATGCCCACTCTCCTACAGGGATTCTAAATGTGGGTATCAAACAATATTACTCACATACTGACTTACATGAAGGAAATGGCTGTAACTCATTCAAAACCACTTTGGTGAGTGCTAGTGTACACCCAAGTGTGCAAATTAATACGGGGTATCCATAAACATTTAAAAAGTGACATTTTCTACTGAGAGCCATATTGAAAATGACTTCTGTGACACTCTTAACTCCATTCTGAGACACCACGGATTTCATACCAGGCAATCAATGCTTTTGAGGAAAGGTAATGGGCACTGAGAATGCTTGGAATTACATAACTCAGGTTTGACCCCAGCCAGGGAATTGAATCAGTAACAGAATTCCTGAGAAAGATTCATACCAAATTAAACTCCCACATTTAATTTTTACCATTGCTCATTATAATTTTAAAAGGAAACTCATGTCAGGCTCTTCAACAATGAAAATTAGTTCAATGTTCAGTGTTGATCAGTGGTAAGATACTTGTCTACCATGTCCAAAGCATTGACTTCTATCCTAAACACAAAGCCAAAAGATAATACAAATAAAACCCAACAGAGGGATCAGAATAATTTTCTTTATGCACAGTGACATCTACAACAATCATTGGTTCTGTGGATGGGATTGTTGGTTTAGCCCGAGCCCCACTGTGACATACAAGATGTGAGAAATATTAATGTATCTGTCACTGCAATGATCTCGATAACTTTTTGAGAAGAAGTCGCTTTGTATAGGGACGGATAGTTATATGGAGTAGAAGAAGCTTAATCACTTCCTATGTGTTGTAGCCTAGGGAATTAGATAGTGAGCTCTCTTTTGTCATGTAATAGGTAGTTGTTTGATCTTCAAGTACAACACAGCAGAAGACACACAGTAGAAGCCATGAGGCTGGCTGGTAGGTAACTGGTTGAACAGAATTGCTTGGCTGTATTGCCTACAGCAGGCATCAGTGAACATAATAAGTGTCTGGACTTACTCTGGGGCATCTATCCCCTGAAGTTCACCAAAAAGAAACTCACCAGAATGCCAAAGACAGTCAAATAGGACATGGTGTTTAACTACATTTTTAAATTTTTTTTTAATTTAAAATGCATTTGTTCTTGTGGTTTGAAGGTAAAGTGTTCTAGATGAGTTCATGTGTTTGAACCCTTGGTTACAGCTGGCCAAGATGTGGGGGAAAAGTCATTGAACATTATCAACTGCATTGAAGAAAGTGGGTCACTGAGGGGGTGGGATTTGATGTTTTATAGCCCATCCCTACATTCTGCTCATTTTCTGCCTCCTGAGTGTGTATACACTCTACCCAGCCAGCCCCCTGCCTCTGTGCCTTCCTTGCCTGTGACTGTGTCTTTCCCCATCATGGGCTACTTCTCTCTAGAACTTCAAGGCAAAATTAACCCCTTCTCCCTTAAGTTGCCTTTGTCAGAGTATTTTATCACACACATAGGAGGGAAAATAAGACAATACCTAGTAGACAGTGTCTTTCCATGGCATAACAAGGCAGAAGAGGCATGTTTTACTTTAGGTTGGTTTGGCCCTGTTGATTTTTGAAGTATGTTTGTGAGGCATATTTAAGTAAGTACATAAGATTTATACTTAAAGCATAAATCTTAATACATTATACACTGGATATTTATGATAACACAGTATGTTATATATGCTAACATATATGTTAATATAGTACCTTACATAATACCTAGAAAAAAATTATGGCCTTGTGTAATACAGTGTGTAGCAGAGGCATCATACACTACTATATATGTATGTGGATTCTGCATGCAATTGATGTGTAACTAAAGGAGATGAAATTGGTAATCTATGGCTGGGTGATAATTTTTTAGTTTACAGCCATGGATGATGCATTTGTCCCACTGTGCAGATGTATCTCAGTATCCCTTCTTAGCTGACTTCAAAATTCAATTTGTAAAGCCTCCTTCGGTTTGCTAAAGAAAACCCTATGAAATAAATGTCCATATCTCTGGTGACTTCTTGTCTTTATGGGCAACCTTTTTCCAAGTGTTTTCATCCTCATCCTCAAGCATCCTTGAATATCCTAATACACTGGAATCTGAAGTATCATGGCTAAGAGGATGCCCATATCTAAAACTGACTTTGCTTTCTTGGTCTGTAGTCCTGAGGCTCTTGATGAATGAGTGTGTTTTTAAATCAGAGATCAAGACATCCAGGTGTGAGTGTGAACTTGAGTGATTTAGCTTTTATGATATTTTATTTGGTTTTGAAGATTTATGACAAATACATGAAACACAAATCTAGTCTGTGTTTGAAGACAAAACGAAGTTGCTTAACAAGAAACCTGCTAGATAATAGGGGAGTCCCCTGAGTGCTAAGGCACGAAGTTTTCTTCCCAGGAGTGTGTCTCAGCTTCATTTTGGAGTTAGGGCTGTACCACCTTTGCTGTGATCTCTTGACATATAAGACACTTTAGCCATTATAGCAAGAGACAGAACTTAGGATTGTCTTCATAATGAGCACCAAGAGCTACCACTGCTTCCCCCATTCCTAGACATGTTTCTGTCCTTTCCTCCAGCTTGGAATGTGAATACACAGGACATATTAGGTGTCATGATTTGTCGCATGAGATCATGTTTATTCCAGGTACCTTAACAAGTTAATGAATTATCTCCCAGTCCCTCTTTCAGTCTCTATCTCTCTATATACCTCTCATCTCTTTGGATTTGGTTCATCATTAAATATAATTCTGCCTAAAGGTCTCTATTTAATAATTTTGTAAATGCAATGTGAGCTTGAACAATCATTTTAAAGCTTAAAGGGCTGGATGCTCAATGGTGGTTTCTTTATCTTATCACTAACAATAGTATAAAAAAGCACAGAGCACAACAGGTTCATGTTACAAGAAGTTTGGAAACATTTATGAAACTCTGCTGGGATGGGACATTATTGCTAGATATCTGCAGTCAATCCCCAGCTCCACTGCCTCCATTCTCTCTGAGCTTCACATCTTCTAAGATAGAAAGGCAGGACTGCCACAAAATGTTCCATCCCTTTCCAGAATTCTGCTGAAAGAAGTAGGCCACATTCTGAGCAGAGCACAGAGAGGAAGTCCAGTCAGCAGGATTGAGGACCTTGCCTTGCTGTAGCAAGGAATCCTGAGAAATGAAGGTACTTTCTACCAGTGTGTGTGTATGTGTGTGTATGCATGTGTGTGTGTATGTGTGTGCATATATGTGTGTGTGTAGAGAGAGGGGGGGAAGGGAAGGAGGGAAAAGGGAGAGGGGAGAGAGATAGAGAGAGAAAAGGGAGAGGAGAAGAAGAAGAAGAAGAAGAAGAAGAAGAAGAAGGAGGAGGAGGAGGAGGAGGAGGAGGAGGAGGAGGAGGAGGAGAAAAAGAAGAAGGAGAAAAAGAAGAAGGAGAAAAAGAAGAAGAAGAGAACAGGAGAGTCAGGAGAGACTGGCACCACCACACTGTGGAGGCAGCTGAATTCATTCTCATAGAGAACTGAAATATTTTCTCCTTGCTTCACCTGGAATGCATACTCCTAGCCTTTTGGAAGTCTGAAGTTATGGCTTAGCTACCTCAGCTCTGCATACTCATCCTAATGAGGCACAGTTGCCTTTCCCCTGTGTCTGAAAGTACTCACAAGTTAGACTGGGTGGAAATAGTGTGAGATGTCCAGGAACCTTCTTATTTCCCGGGATGACCACAGAAAGTAGGTTAGCAGGGCCATGTTGGCCTTACAGGAGCCTGTAATGTCATTATGCCTGGACTATTTTTTTTTCATGCATGTTGACTTTATTTCCTAAAGTTTAGTTCATGGCATACATACTGTTGATGGCCCATCCTTAATACTTATTCTCCAAATGAATGCTTTGGTTACTTTGTGTCACTTAATATGTCTGGAGATCTAGTGAAAATAGAAGTTCAACAATGTTAATTTAATATTTGCTTTAGGATAAAGCACCATTCTGGTATTTCAGTTGCTACCTCTATTGCATGTGAACTGCCCGCAAATACCACTAACATTCATTCAGACACAAATGAAGAAATAAGCAATTTATTTTATTATATCCAGCTTCAGTTTGGCTTTGAGTGTTCCCAAGTAGGATATGGTAGATGGCTGCCTCTATGAAGAAAAGAAACATGTATATGTGTAAGTTTTGCTCTATGTGGTGGTATTGCAATTTATATTAAGAAGGTTGGTGTAGCCACTACCCTCAGCCCAATGTGATTTCCCTCGTGAATGATCTGTCCTTAGGAGGACATAAGCTCTACTGCAATGTGTGTAAATATGCAATGATTAGTGCAATTACTACCCTCTTGGTGGCAGCAACTCCTCCCATTGTTGGATCTAGCGGACACACTTCTGCAGTCATGTATCTTGCATCATGAAGAATTTAAAGATTCAACTCACTGTTTGGAACTGTTATGAACACCCACAGCACATTATGCTGGGAACTAGCTACTCCAGTGTTGAACAGCTACATTGTGCCTTCACGGAGATTTAATAAGGCAGAGATACCTCATGTGAGTTTCCAGAGTAGAAAATTAATAAGGTAGAGTGCTCCAGAGCCACAGAGTGAAAAATGTGTCAAGTTGAAGAGAGTGGGCGAGGCATCCAAATGTTGGAAATAAATGAAAGAGTCATGAGGCTGGGAATACATCAGGATAGCTAGGTAGGGAGCAGAGATGGGAATGCTCTGAAGGGAAAGAAAGCAACTCAAGGGAAAGACATAGAGCATAGGGTGGTTGTTGTGCCTGGGGAGGTCAGCCTTGCAGCCTCATGTATAGTAATTTTGACAAGATAAAAGTAACACCCTCTCTGCAAAGCTTCTGCTGGAATCTGTTAGAGACAGCAAGGGCTGTCTGGTGTGCAAGGCTGGGATTAAATGGTACCGGGTACACAGAGTGAAATAGAGTGAGACCTTCCAGCCATGTCTCCAGGAAACATAAGAGGAAGAAAAAAGAAGGAAATTTAGTTAGAATAGGAAGTGTGGGGACTTGATTTTGACTGGGCTTCAAGTTCTGTTTGGATATTAGCTATTAATATAGATTTACAGGTAGAATGGGGATTTAGAGTTGAACAAAAGATCAGAATGAATTAGATTTTGCAATTTCTTAGGTAAGCTTTAGAGTTTTAAGAATCTCCTGCGAGAGAAAGGCTGTGGAGAATGGAGAGTCTTGAAGGTAGATTGGCAAAGAGGAATATTTAGCCAATTGAAGAGGCAGCATCCAAGGTGGAAAGGCCTTGCTGTATAAGCTGGGAGATAGTTCAAAAGATAGCATTGATAAAACATATAAAATATTAGGAATCCAAAGGATCTAGCTAGATTGAGAACTATGTATTTAACGTTGACCTCCACGGGCATTCAGCCCTTTTCAAGTCTGACTAAAGTGAGGACAAATAGGTGACCTGAAAAGCAAACATAGCTACATGCTGCATATTGGAGACTATGCAGCATTGCAGAGAACAAGGGAAGAGTCTGAAAGATGACTGCTGCTACTTGATACCCACTGAGCACAAGGTAGCATTGCAATTCTTCACCATTTAATTCAAACATGAACAGTTGGAACTATGACAATGTTTTAAGATGAATACTTCAATTCAACTGTTTAGGCAAAACTACGCAGCCAGGAAAATGCTTATCACCTACCAATGAACTATATTGACAGAGAAATAATGTAATAGATCTACCTGCCCAGTGGAGCTCCCTAGATTCATAGTTAACAAGCATAGGTGGCCAGGTGGCTGAGATCCTGGAGTTTTAATATTAGCTAATTTTAACTATTTTGTATATCCATAGCTTCATGATGAATGGCCACAAATGAGACACTGCAGGGCCTAGTTAAGAACAAGGATAGGGGGTTAATCTTCTGTTAGGCAAGGAAGCTGAAGCAGATGCTGAAGCCAAGACTCTGGCCTAATGACTAGATCCTTCTGTGTGTCCCAGTATTCAGTGTTCATTTATACTTGTATGACTTACTTTTCTCAGTTCAGGGACCAATGAGCTGACAAAAAATTGACTTAGAGGAAGAAGGGTTGACTTCAGTTCACATTCTGAGGAAATAGCTCATCCCGATGGGGAGGGTATGGTGGTTCTCAGCGAGGACAGTGGGATGTGAGGTGGGACCAGGCTATAAAACCTTGAGGCTCATCCCTACATGTATCATTGAGTTAGTCCATGGCTTCTACAGGTCCTATACCATCTCAAAACAGCATTACCTTCTGGGAACCAAATGTCCAAACACAGGAGCCTGTGAAGGACATTACACATTCAAACAATGGTATAGCTTTAAATATTATTTTCAATTGTTCTCTCTGTTGCTTTACAAAATCCTGACTCCTTAAGGTCCCTGGTTAAGTAAGCTAATTAGATGTTTTCTCCTGGTGGGTCTAACTGTGAGAGTGCATATCAGACCAGAAATTTTTAGCTTTGGAGGCAAAAGTTAAACATAAATGGGCTAAGAAGGAGGATTGAAGCAAAGCTAAGCACATTGAATCCCATTCATCACCATGCCATAAGCATGGCTGCCTCAGCAAATGTGAAGAAACTGACATCTGACATCTGGAGCAGATGTTGCCACCGTGCTTTGCTTTCCCCACATATTTCTGAAAGAACTTGAAGTAGAATTGATATGGACATAGATACTCACTTCTCTTGAGAGTCAGTCCTTTCTGGGCTTGGTGAATTCATCCATTCTTTTCATGTTCTGGCAGAATCTACAGTACAATGGCTGGAAGATCTAGCATATTGAGGCTGTGCCCTAGCTTGGATCAACACACTCGTCTCTGTTGATTCTACAGAGAAGTTTACAGGCTTTCCAAGTTCTCCTCTTCTTTATAAGACTTCCAGCTTGTGTTGTCCTCAAGGTTTGCTTTGTGAGTGAAAGATGATCCATACTCGAGATCGTTGGGCAGTACTCTCAGGTTTTCTCAATTAGTAGGTCTACAGTCAGACCTTGATTCTTTCAATTCTATTAATTCCCAGGTGGGGCTTATATTGCTACTTGAGTGTGGTATTCCTGCAATTATAGATTCAAAATATGTTGGACTGCTACTGGAAAGTAAGGTAGATTGCTTCAGATATTTGTGGCTGTCATTGAGAAAAGTGATTTCTAAAAATGTTATTCCTAGTGAAGGTGACTGTTATTATGGGTTGAGAGGAGATGGCTGCTGCTTCAGTGTAAAGAGCTTGCCTCAGAGGAAGAAAGCTCCAACAGGACGTTTGTGAGAGCCATGGTGTGTGGGCATGTCTTGAGGTTAGTGGAAGAGCTGCTTGTGGATTCTGGAACAGGCCTCAGTAAGGGCATTCAGTGAAAGCTGATGACTCTTGTTTCTCCCAGCACAGCCGGGAGTTGGTTTCCCAAGTCCAATATTCTTATTTAATAGTATTTTGGCCTCTTCTCTTACAAAAGAAATCATTAAAATGAGCATTCCTAAAAGGAGCCAAGAAACATTCTCCTCACTGTAACTCCTTTCCCCTCCAGCTCTTGGTTAAACGGTGGGCTTCTTGGCCCTCTTTATACCAAAGTTCACTTGCACTGTATTCTTTGGTCAGGCATGCAACTAGTGTGTAGTAATCTTAGTCATTAAAACCATTCCTCCTAAAAGCTTTCCTATTTGAATATTGCCATATCCCCTCTCCATTACTAAGCTGGCTTGTACAGCCACTCTCTGGAAGGAGGGATCTTCAGCCTGCAATGCATAGCATGATGATGTCTCCCAATGCTGTTTGCCTGTGCAGAGCTTGAGGAGTCAGCATACCCAACAGCTCTCTCGAAGTGCACTTCTGACACTCTGTAGACCTGAGCAAGGGGCTGAGAGTAGTTTACGGAAAACATCCACTTTTCTCTTCCCAGCACTGACTGACTTTAGGAAGAGCAGGGCTGAAATGTGAATCCATGGAGTCTACAGAGACTTTCTAGGAGTGATTTTTACATCTGTCTGAAATCTGGAAGCAAAGGTCTGGGCAAACAATGATCCTTTTTCCGAATGCCAAGATTCTGGTGAATTCTGGACCTTTTGGTGCTCTCCGATCCTTGCTAATAATTCCCCAGGAAGAAGTGCTAATGAGTCTGACAGCTTCGGGAGTGTCTGAATGATCTTGATGGAGGGGCATTGGCGGGTGAGGAAGATACTGACTTCTCCCTTTATAGAGTGGTGTGAATGGGTGTGAAGTGCTGCCTGGGATGAACATCATGCTTGTTCTTCATCTTCCAAACTCAACTGTGCTCTGTACACTGAGCTTCTCAAACTGACAAAGCAAAGTCAGAAAAATAAGGTGGAACTCTATGTCTTAAGCTGTGGCTCATGTGCTTCTTCTCAGACGCAATGCCAGGAAAGACCCCTTCAAATTTAGAAGTCTGTACATCCTCACATGCCTTGGGAATTCCATGCGTAAATATTATATTTAATAGTTAGCTTGCTCTCCTCACTGTAACACTCCTACTGTGTCCTTCCTTACTATCTCTCAAATTCATAGCTGAATTTTAGTAATTATAGTTGTTAAACACACATATATATCTATTGTACATATGTATATACACTACATGTTTATTATACATATATATATACATATATACGTCTACTATGCATGCATATAGATGTATATATATGTATATATCTATTATACATATGTATATATATTCACATGTATACATGTATATACCCATATATATTAATATTATACATATATATGTATGCACACTTATATGTCTATTATACATATGTATGTATAAGTAGAACTTGTGGGGTCCATTCACTGCTGCTCATCTGTGTGTGTGTGTGTGTGTGTGTGTGTGTGTGTGCCCAGGGATGACCTGTGGCCACTTGAGGTTGGCTAGCCTGTTTGAAGCTTCGTATCTGGAGAAGACTGCTTCTCCTCTCAGCAGTCACTCACTGCCTGGCATCTTTGTTTAAGGGCAAAACCTTGTGAAATTTCCCCATCAGGACAGCTGGTTTTATCATTACTCATTATGTCTAATAATTCAGCATATTGTAATTTCATGGCTGCAGCTTCCTCTTCATATCTATCTAGCAGCAAGTATCTTAGCTCTCTGGCTCTTACCACAACCTCTTCTCTGGTGTTTACTGAGCCTTAGGTGTAGTGTGTGGTGTGGTTGAGGTGTAGGTGTGATGTAGGCATGGTGTGGCTGTGGTGTAGGCATGGTGTAGGTGTGGTATGAGTGTGGTGTGGATGTGGTATAGGGTGTGGTGTAAGAGTCTATAGGTGGAGTGTAGGTATGGTGTAGGTGTATGGTAGGGTGTGGTATAGGTATGGTGTAGGGTGTGGTGTGAGTATCAAGTGGGGTCGGGCACTCCAGTTAGTTGTTCTCTGTATTGTGACTCTATTTTCCAAGGAAGAGATGACTTATGGTGACTGGCAAAATGCTAGTCTGGGAGAGTCAGGGGAGGTGCAGTGCATTCCCTGCTGAGAGCTGATGGATGCACTCATCACAACCCATTGGGACATTAAAATTGATAATAACAGAGTTATGAGCTGGCAGAAACTTTGCCACTTTTCTGTTCTGGTGACTTCTGTCTATCCAGAGGTCATCTGAAGTGACTGGTGAGAAATTATCCTGGTCATAGGGGTCATTCCCAGAGCCTCTGGTGCCAGCCACGAAATCCTATCTTCTAACTTGTCCTAAAAACAGTGTTTTAACCCTGATGGATGCTGGGTTTAATCTCTTTACCCCTTCCAACACAAACCTCACCTATAGAGCAAAGATAATAACTGTGTTGACCCAACACCTTATGGAGAATATTTTATAAAAATGAATCACACCTGAGGTCCCTGGCAGTATGCTGAGCAGGTAGGATACAAGCCTCTATAGGTATTCAACAATTCACTAGCCTTAGCTATTTATATTGAAATCTTCACTAGGAAATAATTCAATTTCTTAAGAAAGCACAGACAGTTAAACTCTATTCCATAGATTAAGAAATAAAGGCGTCCTATTGTTCTGTTGTCTGAGATTGAGAACCATCCATTTGTCTTCATCATTTCTCTCAAAGGATAGACAATGTGTGAAATGCTCTGTTTTCTGAAAAGTGGGGGGACTCCAAAGAATGTAATTAACAGTGCATTTAAGTGACCCCTCTAGAATGACCCAGGAGCTGCAGTGGTTGCTTGTTGTAGGTGCAGGTTCTTCAGACAACAGATCTGGGTCAGGCATGTCCTGGGCCTGGTGATGCCTCAAGTGTTCCAGTTTATTGAGAAGCAGATCAACACTCTCTGTAGCCTCAGGTTTCTGAGCAGACTGGGGTCTTCTCCATGCAGGATTGACGTGTAGCTCCTTGGATCTGCAGGCTCTTTGTTTGCTTTGTTTGTGAGTAGGCAAGGCCAGATTCCACCTTTGGTAGCATACAAAGGATTTAAGGCATTAAAGTGTTGCAGCTGTAATGAGAAATTATTTGAAAAGCCTTTGTAGAGCATCTGCTGAAAGACAGCTCTGCACCTTTCATACAAGCCTTTTACGTGGCACGTGGCACGACATTTCTCTGCCTATTTTCCCTTTTTCTAGCACAGTAAGATTGCAAGTGTAGCAATGCACCATCTGGCCAGATTCTCCTCCCAGAAGTGAAGACAGAGATGTAGAGGATGCTGTGTGGTTTACACCACAGGGTTAGTTTGTGTTGTGCCTTCTGCCTTTTAAACAAGAGAAATAACCCTGAAGAGATAACCTTTTACATTAAAATTCCTATAGCTCCCAAGGACTCCATGCTTCATCTTAGATCTCAACTTAATTCAGAATCTCAGAATTAATTCTTCATGGCTTTTGTCCAACAGAATTTTAGGCCTTCTCTCTTTAGTTATTCATATTGCTGTCTGTCTGTCCTGGGTCCCTTCCTTCTGCCTTTTGAATCATTCCTGAAAAATTCAGTGTGTTAATATCTCCTCCAGTGGAAGGCACAAATTATCCACAAATTACTCTTTTGTAATAGTATGTATAAGTCTCATAGAATGAGATCCTGAAGAAGATAGAGAACTCATTGTCATATTCTGATAGCAATAATACAGCAGTTCAATCAAAAGACAAACATTGATAAAAGAGACATGTATTTATGTCTCAAGAAGCTGAAGACAGAAGACATGACACATGAGAGATGTGTTCTTATGCCATGTTAGTGATGGTCTCCCAAGACATCATCCTCATCTGTAATATTAACTAGCAGTTCCTGGCTATCAACATCTTAATTTGCATTAATTAAAAACAAATAAAATTAAACATTAATTTTCTCATTTACACTAGCCACTTGCAGGTGCTCAGAGGCCACAAGTTCATGGTACAATTCTATGAAGCATGGTAGGTAAAGAGATTTCTCTTAGAACAGAAATAGATGATCCTTCAACTCATTTAGGAGCAGGGCCAGAGGTTTGATTGTCTAGCATATTAAATAGTAATATAAAATAGTAATGCATGTATTGTCAAGGTAGAAGCATAAAGTCTTAAACAGGATCCTACCATAACACCTTTGGGACTTTAGGAGTTGAAAGTCTGAGTTTCACTCCAAGACTCTGAATGGATAATGATACATGAGGGTGGTGTTGATATTGTTAATGATTAAATACCATTATTGCAGGGCTTGTAATGATAATGATAATGATA
The DNA here is from genome assembly GCF_008632895.1 of Mastomys coucha. Lineage (NCBI taxonomy): Eukaryota > Metazoa > Chordata > Mammalia > Rodentia > Muridae > Mastomys > Mastomys coucha. The sequence continues at coordinate 152,787,921 of NW_022196905.1, read as the reverse complement.
TGATATGATATGATAATACTAAGTCTGACCCAACCTGAATGTCAAGAAATTTTATATTTCATAAGAAATTGTTGCAAAGAAGGGAAGAGACACATAGAGAACCAGTATGCCTACATTGTGTACATGTGTATGCCTTTAAATCAACTTCTTTCCAACTATTACAGATGTCTGAGGGAATTTAAAATATTTCATGTTTGTAACTGAGTGTTATATCATAGACATCACATATAAGAGACTATCATTACACAATGCCATTGAGTGGTTTAAATTGCACATTGTAAAGACAATTATTTAGTACTTTGTTTAAAATTTATAGGAGAAAGTCTCATTGAATATTTAATATGTGGTTCCCAAGAGAGGAAATGTCTCAGAAAGGTTTCTGAAGTCCATAGGCTCTGCTGACACTATAGTTGCTGCTATAGTTTTGACTAGAGAGAATCAAGTTCACAAAAGATTGACTGGGTTTGGAGAGATGGCATACAGTTAAGAGTATGTATGAACTAAGCCTCCAGGGAATCCAAGTTCTATCCTCAGTGCTCATATCTGGTAAGTCACAGTCATTTATGATCCCAGTTCCAGGGGATCTAAAAGCCTTTACCTCTGAATCTCTCTCCCTCTCTCTCTCTCTCTCTCTCTCTCTCTCTCTCTCTCTCTGTGTGTGTGTGTGTGTGTGTGTGTGTCCTCCCTAACTCTCACCAGTTAAAAATAAAAATAATCCATTCATTTGTAAAGATTAATCAGAGTTACAAATTTCTCTGGAAGAGACATGGCCCCTATGACTATATTATTATATGTTGCTATACTTCAAGTAACTTACTCCAGACCATGTTCCCTGAGAAACACGCAGATTGTTAACCATCATGTTTGCTAGTATGCATTCTTGAGTCAAAGCACTTATAACACTGCACAAGGAGCCTGCTTCTCTGGTAGATCTTGTCTTTCCTTTTGACCCCAAAACCTACTCAGCACCATGGACAGTGCAGCGTAAAGCAGAACCTGCCCAGCACCATGGACAGTGCAAACAGAGCCAGCATGTCTGTTCCCCGTTTCTCCTTAGGTCATATAAATTTCATACTACATACGTCTTGGTGAAATTTAGCCAATGTTGGAATGTAAATATAAATGAGCCTGATTCATTGAGAATAGTTCTTGTGATCTTGCCTTCAATATCTGATAAAAGAAATGAAATCTTTTCAGTCAAGTAATTTATTTTATAGTTTAAAAAAATGGTTGGGTTATATTTTGTCTTAAAATACCATTATTAGTATTACTATGGTCCTTTTAGTTTCTTATAAAATTTATTTTTATTTCCCATGATCTTCAAGTTATTGTGAATTCTGATTAATACAAAGGGCAAACTGTTGGCTATTGATAAACAGCTTCATTTTGAAAATTGGAGGCTTTCTAAAATGGAGACTTAGAGTAAAATGGTGCAGATAGTTGGATAATGTGAAATTGCTAGTTGAAATAAGTGATTGAAAATGTCTCAACAATAAGATGTATTGAAACCCTTTATTCAGGATAAACACTCAATTTCTTCCCCAATTTCCAAAAATAGTAAGAGTTTCTTCTTTCTTGCAACCATCATGGTACTTGGTCTATATATCTTTTAAGAACGTGTTGGCTAGTCCTTTGAACACTTAATAATGTTTTAATCCTTCTATTGGGTGCATATTATAAGATTATTAAAGTCAAGGTTGGTGGCCTCATCAGCTTGCCTTATGTTAAACTCTTTACATGATGCCTGCAGCATACACATGTCAGGGAGACACACTATTTTTGAGATCTGGTAGTAGTATAACAAGTATTTTGGGGTGATCTTAAAAAGGGGGATGAGGGATAAAGGCAGAAAGGATGATGTTAAAGGGTAATTTTTGTTTCAAATAAAAATTGCTTTTCTTCTAAAACAAACAAACAAACAAAAACAAAATAAAAAACCCTGCTTTCAAGCCCCTAGAAAGAAGGGATATGATAACTTCCAAAGGCTCTGGCAATTTTCTGGATATGAAGCCTTCATACAACATTTCCTGATAAACAGATAGATCTTACTCATTTATAAAACAAGTCTAGTTTTCCAAATAAATTAGGCCTTATAATAGTTGAGATAAAAAGTCATACATACCTAGTACCGGGAAAGATGGGATTTCTCCCTAGGGTTCACATCTCAAGGGCAAAAAATAGGACAGTATATGGATGCCTTTCAATAGGAAGAGATAGAGGATCAATGCAAGACCGATCAAGAAAGGAAGCAAAAGGCATTAGTTGAAGAAATATCATAGAAGAGAGACTGAGGAAAACTCAATAAGTCAATGAGTGGGCTGAGGGCAATGATCAGTGAAACCTGTCACTGAAGTATTTATGTTGACTGTGCCACCCCAGAGTCAGCTCTGCAGAGGCCATGGCTAATTTACCAACACAGGTTTCATGTACTAAACACTCTAGCTGAAATTTTATTACACTGGAGGAAGTTTGTTCTTGGGTTTCAGGTTCTACATCAAATGCTCATGCCCTGGCTATAGTGTGGAATAGGGAGCTACGTCAAATGACCATAACCCAGCTACAGTGTGGAACAGTGAGCTACATCAAATGCCCATACCCCAGCTATAGTGTGGAACAGTGAGCTACATCAAATGCTCGTGCCCCAGCTATAGTGTGGAGTAGTGAGCTTTATCAAATACCCATGCCCCAGCTGTGGTATGCACTAGGTACGTACATCAAATGTACACTCCACAGATGTAGCGCAGGCTGGGAGAGAAAGCATTCATCTTTTTAATTCCATTTGCAATGACTGAGGACTAAAGGATCTAGGGAATTTTCCAAACAGAATCAAGACATTCTAAAATGAGACAACCAAAAAAGAACAAGCTATGCACGGAATCTAATCAAAACATTTACCATCAATAACATACATCTATATTTGTGAATTATAAAGTAAGTTAAGTTGGCTAAAGCAAACCTGAAGGGTTCATGTCATATAATGTGAAGGCCCTGAAATGGGTTTGATTTTCATTCTATCCATAATAAGCATCTATGCAACCGAACTCCATGGCCAATGGGAGAAGAAATGATAAGAGAAAAATCTTGCTGGTTGACAGTTTAGGTGGTAATACAGGAACTTCCCATGTAGCAGGCCAGGAGGGTTTATATAGATCCAGCCAGAGACTGCCAAACACATCTACCTGCTCCAGTACTGCCTGTTCTGTGTGAGCCAGGACTCCAATGGCCTTCCTTCCATTTTAAGCATTATTTTAATATTTTTTGGTTGACATTGTTTTGCCCGGGACTGATCCTGTTTTTCAGTTACAAAGTGAAACTGACTGCCTTTAAAGCTGAATTTACATCTGAATTGAAAACAGTTCTGAGGTTAGGAAGAAAACAAATTAGAGATACAGAAATAAATACGATAGTGAATTGTTTAGGGCGAAAGTCTGATATTGAGGAGTTCACATGAGGCACCATGGTGTAACATGAAGCTGTGTTCAACTAGTGAAGCAGCTGCCGGTAGATTCTGCCTCCCTCAGCTGCTTGCCTAGATTTCACACAGAAAACAAATCCAAGAAAAAGACTGGAATGAAATAAGCAACCCGTATTTTCTGAGAGACAGAAAAAAAGTCTGTTTACAACTAGGACTAATAATTGGCATGCGCTTCTATAAGGGGAATCAGGAGAGAGAGTTTTATAGATTATTTTTTTCTTTTTTGCCAAGGCAGGCTGGATCCTACTTTATAGAATTCTGTAGCGTCCAGTCTTTTCTTCCCCTAGGGTGACAGATCACAATGATGCTTTGGGTTTTGCTTCTTGTGTTGCTGTTCTTCCTCTTCCAGAGAGGGTCTCATTAGGTAGCACTAGCTGGCCCAGAAGTTGGTGTGTAAGCCTGTCTAGCCTCAAACTATCAAAGATCCGCCTGCCTCCTGAATGCAGGGCTTAAAAGCCCCTGCAACAATGTTTTTAGTTCAATAGCTTGTCTTTTGTCTAGATGTCTACATTACTATCAGTGGTGTTACTCCTGTGAAAATGCCAACCCTCCATTACCTTCTCTTGACAAACCTTCAGCACTTGTAGCCCCAGCTCCAGTAAATACTGTGCTCACCCCGTCCCTCTCCCCTGTTTTCTCTTTCCTCTCTCTAAACCTTATTGCTGTCTTTTATATATCTCCAGTACTGGTGGTTGAAAAAAATTAAACATGCAAGCCCTCTCACACTGCAAATCTATTTCCAAATATGAATTCTTAATGGAATGATGATGTGGCGGTGGTGATAATAATGATGAGAGTGTCGAAAAAGCAATGCCTCCCAAGTTCTGCCCAGCACTGTCCACCAAAACATTTTGTTTTGTGTGTGTGTGTGTGTGTGTGTGTGTGTGAGAGAGAGAGAGAGAGAGAGAGAGAGAGAGAGAGAGAGAGAGAGAGATGGACAGACAGACAGAGACAGGAAGGGAAGGAGGGAGGGAGAGACAGAGAAAGACAGAGAGAGAGACAGAGAGAGAGAGACAGAGATACACACATACAGAGAGAGAGAGAGAGAGAGAGAGAGAGAGAGAGAGAGAGAGAGAGAGAGAGGGAGGGAGAGAAATTATTTTTACTTTGCTCTCAGCAGAGGTTGGTTGCTAATTAAACATTTTTAATGTGATAGCCTCAGTCTGGGAAAAATTGAACAGATAATTATATTGGTTTCCCAAAGCCTTTCTTCCTGTGCCAGCATTTTGTTCCTATCTAATGATGCTGCTGATCTTGCTCAAACTTTTTATCTTGTTTTGAGCTTCTGCATCCTGGTATCACTAAGGTTCTAATGGGATTAGAGCTGCAAACATGTCACCACCCTCTGGTGGCCTAGCAGATGAAGTGAGTTCACACTGGGTATGGCCTTGCACATGCATGCTTCCCTACCCACTGCAGTCAAATTCTCGACCTCAGCTGTCTTTGTCCAGTTAAAAAGCTGGCACCTTGGGCCCCTCCCTCTACACGACAGGCCTCAGTGTAGGGTAAAACCATCACTCCTGAATTTCTAAGTAAATCTAGTTTAAATAAATTAAAGAATTTGATTATAGTTGGTAGGAAAAATTATATTTTAAGTGTTCTGTGGGTCTTATAAATTTGGTAGCCCACAGTTCTCAATCATGCTTGGAACATGGTTCCTTTTATACAGTGGTGTACTCGGCTGTGAAATTGGCCAGTGTGTGCTTTGTTGTTTCAGTTGGGGGCCAGTGATGCTCAGACAATGGCAATATGATCATTGCCCTCCTGCAGAAAGGATGAAAATGAGTGGAGAGTTTTTCTAGGTGACTCAGAATAATTGAGCTCTGTACCTGGGAATATCCACTTTTCTATCAAGGTTCAGCCTTCTACAACATCCCTGCATGGCTCAGTAGCATCCTCCACTTACATTAAGTGTGATGATATATATTCACTTAAGTTTATGGCTATTGCCTTAGGAAACCAAAAATCAGTAACTCTTCAAACCAAACTTCATATTTTACTAGTGAAATATTGACTGTAGGATTTACCTTCTTCATTGAATGAGAAGTTTACTGACTCTACCTGTGTCAAGGAATGAGTGCAAGTGCTAACGAGGGCTCAAGTGTAGGTGGTGACTGTGGACTGTGACATATCTAAACAAGAAGAATTGTAATTTTATTCTTCCCTCTGTAAGGGCTGAGCTGTTGAGGTGACTGCCCTTCATGAGGTCCCTATTACCCCAGGCTATACATCTCTCCCTACATAGGTCTGCTGTCTTACATAGTCATGGCCATAGATATGGTGCCTAACCTGCATCTTTATGCTACAGCTGGCAGGCACAGGGAACAGGCATGTAGAAGTGTAGGAGCTACATCCTGTTTGTCTCTGAAGGAACAGGGCTAGCCTGGGCTATAAACAGATCAAGAAGACAGAGGTCTTACTAAATATTCTGATGACTGCAGGTCATCTCAAGTCCATATCATTTTAGAGATATAGTCATGCATCACACATAAACCATTTTAGTAGTGGATTTTGCTGAAAAATAAAAAGAATATACTTGGGACTGTGTTAATTGATGTTTGGAGCAGTTGAAAGATAGTTGGTAGTAAAGAAGATGACCTCTGGAGACAGGAAAGATCTCCGTGAATATTGTAGCCCACACATATACAACACACACACACACACACACACACACACACACACACAGACACACAGACACACACACACACACACACACACACACACACCTGACAGAGTGAGAGAGTTCTTATCTGAGACAGACAAACTGGAGTTAGAAGGAAAATAAAAAATAGGAGATTTAGAATCAATAAATTGATACAACAACCCTGGAAGGCTACTTGGGAGAACCACCTAAGTTGAGATGCCATATGGAGGAATGTGACCTATAAGAAAGCCACACGTAAGTACTGTAGAACATACACATCCACATCAAAAATAAGTTTCAAAATGAAATTATCCCTCTTACTCTATGAAAAAGTAGATTATTATCAGTGTTCTTAGCTGAAGTTCCACACAAATCAGTAATTTCAGGACTTAAAGCTGCTGTTTTTCATTTACATGAGACATTTTATAGACCGTTTAATATCTTCGTATGAGCTATTCACCATAAAACCAACATCAGTAAGAATCATTCAGTAGATTAAAAACATATCAGAGGTCCATCACAATAGTATTCTGTGAAAACAGTCATTTATTTGTAAGTAGTTATAACTTAGGCCCTTCTATTGTTACATCTCCTGTTTTAGTTGGGACAACCCGGGTATATAGATTTAGGTAGCAATGTATGTTCTTTGTAACTACTAACTCAAAGGGAAAACAAATTTATAAGAGATTATAATGGATTGGGAGATGGGAGGGAAGCCACATGTGTGAACACACATAATGACATTCGGTTTGAACATATAAGGTGAAGCTCGATACTCATGCCCACTGTGACAACGATGCCAGGGTCTTCAGAGATGGCACAGACATTAAGGTTGCTTATTGCTCTTGCAGAAGGCAGGAGTTCAGTTCCTGGCGCCTACATCAGGTGCTCAGCTCACAATAACCTCTAAGTCTAGTTCCAGGAGATCTGACACCCCCTTCTATCTTTTGTGAACTCTTGCATATATGTGCCCATAAACACATGAATGCATGCAAACATACACAGAAATTTAGAAAATGGGTCCAGATAGATACATCGTATGATCTAGGGAAGTCAGACACCTGCTGTCTACTGTGCATTGCTGCACACGGGATCCTCTTCTAACCCTCTAATTTAAATTCTAAACACTTCTATAGAATATTATTAATTCTGTTTTGCATTTGTGTGAGGTCCTTGGTGGCAAAATGGAAATTATATCTGTAATCAACCCTTATCACACGAACATCCACCAGGATCAACATTCCCCAAGTGCCGGAGAATTTGAAATGTAAATTCTACACAATGTATCTTAGCCTAGGACATTTGTGGCCCCTGCTGCTTTAATTCTCACAAACTCAAAGAAGACTAATGAGAGCAGGCCGATGTTAGAATTTACAGATAAGCAAGCCTATCTCATATATTTACCATGCAATTACACCAATTCAATTACTCAAAATGTGCTGGAAAGAGCACAATATTTATACTTTAGGTAAAGGTGTGCTTAAATGCATGTGTTTCTTTACTAAAAATTATATAAAAGGGAATATCAAAATAGTAATCCACTAGTGATCCATGAGGCCACAGAAATAATGGTAAACTAGAACCTAAGACACTGGGCTGAGTCTTGTAGTCAGTGACTAACTACATAGGCTATAAAACTCCCAGTTCTTTCATTGATAATTGAATTTTATCAATACATTTATATTTAAAGTGCCTAAATTTGAACTGTATAAATACATTCATATTTAAAATAAAAACATGTTTTCTGGACTTGGAACAAGCAAACAAATTAAATGAGACAGGATTCTCAGCAGGGAAGACTAAGCCAAATAATTTGGGTACAAAATCATGAATCTGTCTCTACAGTAATATATATGAGAGGCCAGCCACAAAATGTTCTTCAGCTCCAAGGTGACCACATCCTGCAGTGATGGATGGTTTCATGATGTGGGTTTCTGAAAGGCCAAAGAGGCAGCACAGAAAAGCAGCAGCCATGGGGGTTTTCTCTCACCAGTCCTCTGACCTGTGGGGGAGGCTTTTCATGGATTCATCTCCATCTGTCTTAAAATGGGTTAGTATTTACTCTTTTGTAAGTGGGACTTAGACAGGAAGAAGCCGATTACAAGATCAAGGTCACTATAAGATTTGTGATCTCCAATCAGAATCAACCACAGAAATGGTCCTAAAGCAGAGATCTGGCAGAGGAGGGAAGACTATCTCTTCCTTCTATTCAACACTGATGGTGCTTTTGGTTTAGGGCATGGGCTCTTCCTAACTGAACCAATCATAATTATTTTACTAGAATTAAAATACATTTTGAGATTTGAGTAAGAAAACTTTTAGAACTAATAATGATGGTGATTATTATTGGGTTGATGTCATCAACCCAAACAAATTACTAGTGATTTGGTAATGCTTAAGTCCTTAGCAGGCAGGTCCCAGCTTTCCCCATACCCGCTGATCACAGGAACAGAGTAAACCGGAATACTCAGACATCCTCCTGCCAAGCAGTCATTTGCTTCAAAATTGACTTTTTTAACTCTACAATGGACTATATAGAGAGTCTGAAAGCAAATCCAGTCTGCTTTTCCCCAACTTATCAAATTGTCAAATTAAAATTGCAAGGGAGACAGCCAGGAAGAAAGAATTTGGAAAGTAGGTGGGGGTGGGGGTGGAGGGGTGTGCATTGGCTGGAAGGACAGAAGGTCAGGCGTGAGCAAACACTTTCAGGAGGGAAGTTGAGGCCCAAAAGTGCAATGCACTGCTCCCACCGCATAAGGTGGTGTATCTCCAGCAACACTCAGCCTTCCCAGATTTAGCATCTGCATGACAAACAATGTGTCTGAGTTTGTAACAATGACCACTCTCTGTTGCAGGCTGCTGCATGTCCCCAACACCTATCTTCATAGTTTTATCTTGCTAATTCTTAAAATCCACAGAAGTCAGGAGCTGGGAGAAGGCAGAGATGACGACTCAGACAGCAAAGTGCTTGCTCAACAATCATGAGGCTCTGTGTCTGTATCCCCCAACTTATGAAAAGCCAGGTTCTATGACAAGAGCCTGCAACCCCAGTGTTGGTGAGGCTGAGGCAGAGAGATTGCTGGAGCCTGCTGGTCAGCTGGAGTAGCCAGGTTTGCAAGCATTCCATTTAAGAACAGATCTTGTGTCAAAAAATATGGTGGGGAACAACTGAGGAGAACATCCAAGTTGACCTTTCACCTCCACAGACATTTTCTTTTGTTCATGCGTACCTGCACACACACACAAAGGTTTTAAAAATAATGATGTATGGCTTCTACATTGACTTTACCACCATGGACTGACTTGTGTGATTTAGATCACTTTGCCTCCAGTCTCCCATTTCATGAGAGCCAGACACTTAGTAGAGACCAAGACTATTGAATCTAAGTCATATCTCAACATTTCTGAAATCGGGTTGCTTTCAGTTCCATGAGTACATTTATGATGAACGGAATCCCCCCAGAGTCAGCACAGTGATGCGGCTCCATCAGAGTGAGGACGGGTATCTCTAATCATCCCTGGCCTCCATTATTAGAAAGACAGGAGGAAGCTGGCAGTGGTGGTGCATACCTTTAATCCCAGCACTTGGGGGCAGAGGCAAGCAGATTTCTGATTCGAGGCCAGCCTAGTTTACAGAGTGGGTTCCAGGACAGCTAGAAATCTTGAAAAAAAAAAACCCAAAAAACAAAAAGCAAAATGAAAGGAAAAAAGGAAAGAAAGACAGGAGGAGACAGCGTTATGCTGGAAGAACGGCTTACCTGCAAGGACAATTGGAATCCCATGCAGGAAGAATGGCTTGCCTGCAAGGACAATTGGAATCCCATGCAGCTGTCAATGAACATGTTCCTCCCGGTTTGTTTACTCTAGAAATACTCTACTTTCTCCAGAAATCCAGTTTATTGAGTCCACCTTAGGATTGGCACTGCTGTTCTGATTATAGAGGCACAAGTGACTGAGCAAGCTTACAGTCTTACACACATGATCAGTAGGCACTGCGGAGCACAGCTCAGGAGACATGGCAGAATTAGAAAATAGTTTTAAATGCATCGGCTGTAAAATTCTTTCTCAAGGATTCTGACGTAGGTATTACATAGATGAGGTAGTTCAGCTTTTGGCATATGTTTGCATTTAATTCTGTTAGAACCCTAAAACTGGCTATTAGATATCACATTGTCCAGATTTCTTTAGCTGGGAGTCTAAGATTCTAATCCATAAGTAAACAAAATTAATGTTTTCAGATTGCTTCAAACTGGGCCAGATTGGCATAAAGCAAAATCAATATAGATTTGGTTTCTCGAAAGACAAAAAATGAAATTGTAAGTTAAAAATTATTTTTTGACTACATTGAATATTTATATCCAAATACAGTGTGCAATAATGTACTTTGCTCGATTCAGTTTTTCACAGGAAGCTGGTACTTGGGGAATGGCTTACCATTGGATTTTCTATGTAATAAATTCAGATGTTTCATTAGGATTTTGGCCAAAGGGTAACAACATTGCATTGATGGAAGTCTGTTCTTATCAGAGTATAAGTTAAAGAAATACAAAGTAATATAGTTTTGAATTTTTTCATTCTTTTTTTATTGGATATTTTATTTATTTACATTTCAAATGTCATCTGCTTTCTTGATTTCCAGAAACCTCCTATCCCATCCCCCTGCCCCCTACTTCTATGAGGATGCTCCCCCACTAACCTACCATTCCCTGCTCTCAAATTCCTTATACTGGGGCATCAAGCCTTCACAGGACCAAGGGCCTCTCCTCCCATTGATGCCCGACAAGGCCATCCTCTGATAACTATGCAGCTGGAGCCATGGGCCCCTCCATGTGTATTCCTTGGTTGGTGGTTTAGTCCCTGGGAGCTCTGGGGGGTCTGGTTGTTGATATTGTTGTTCCTCCTATGGGGCTGCAAACCCCTTCAGCTCCTTGGGTCCTTTCTCTAGCTTCTCCACTGGGGACCCTGGGCTCAGCCCAGTGGTTGGCTGAGAGCATCCACCTCTGTATTTGTCAGACTCTGGCGGAGCCTCTCAGTAAACAGCGATATCAGGCTCTTGTTAGAGTCATATGTTTGAACAGAATTTAATTTAAACAAAGTAAACTATTGACAATCTCAGTACTTCTTTCCTCTTAAACAAAGGACTGGAAATTATATGTTGACTTCACTGGCTTATCCCAGGTTTGGGGAAACATTTACTGATTAAGAGCAGTGACCTCAGATGTGGAGAGGAACATGACAACATGAGACATGTGAAATATGACCGACGTGAGATGTATATCCACTACAGCTGTCCCCTGAAGTCATCACATATTTCAACTTAAACATTTTTAAGAAGCACACAGCTCACTCACTATTATTAGCATTCTTGCTTGCACACTTATTTTCTTCTTATACTGCTGTGCTGTTTTACTTTTTTCTTTTTATTGGTTATTTTATTTATTTACATTTCAAATGTTGTCTCCTTCCTCCTTTCCCCTCTGCAAAACTCCCATCCCATCCTCCTCCCTTTGCCTCTATGAGGGTGCTCCTCCACCCACTCACCCTTCCTGCCTCACCACACTAGCATCCCCCTACCCCTATGCTGGAGCATCAAGCCTCCACAGGACCAAGGGCCTCCCCTCCCATTGATACAGGGGGACAGCAGGGGAGGGGGGGATCAGGTGTGGGAAAGGACAGGAGAGAGGAGTGGTACTGTGTTGTTTTCAAAGCCACTCTTTCCTTTTTTGTGAAGTCCTGTTTAGGTTCTTTTTGCCTAGTCATTCATTCTCATGGCCTCTTTTATTTTTGCACCAGTGCATTACTGAGATGCCACAGCTGTAGTAAAGGAAGCACAGTGCCCGTGACAGCCTTCAGTTATAAATTGCACAGCAACTGGGCTTCAGAGGCTTGCTGCTTCCAATGTGCAGTCGCTAAGCTGTTGCTCCACAGTTTGGACTTGCTCCAGTGTGTGACCTGATTCTGTTTTCAGAGGTGAAGGGTGTGGTGGCGGTCACACCTTGGCGTTGTGACTCGGTACAAGCAGATAACCAGATGTGAAGTGCACCTGAGAGGCTTCATTCATACCCTGCCACCACAAAGTTCCATAAGCCTAAAGGCGGAGGCAAATAAAACACATTGTTTTTCAGTTCCAGAGGCTGAATGTTCAAGGTCAGGTGCAGGCGGTTGGCTCTCTTTGAGGCGAGGGTCTGTTCTGTTTCGCCCTCCCAGCAGCTGGTTATTTGCCAGCAGCCACTGATGTTTCTTAACATACGGAGCTCTGAATTTATTTGTACCCAGTGCTCTTGTGAATGCTCATCTGAGTCCAGGCCCTCCATTTTACAGTTGTGGAGGGGCTGCCCTTCTTCTGTGAGGTCTCCTTTTAAATTAGCCGGTTGCATTCACAACATTATTTCACATTTGGTGGCACTTGAACATGTGAATTTTGTGACATGTAATTCAACCAGGAAGGAATAAGGAATTATTGGCTGAGCAGATTCCCATGGTGGCAAGAAGGCGTGAGTGAGCAATATTTGACTTTTACTCACGAGGGAGCTTCCGTCATGAACAATTAAGTTTCTGCTTCTCATTCCTGTCTCATTTTCTCAATCACAGCATCTAAATATTCAGGTAAGACAGGCAGGGGCATCCACTGCCCATCCCCCACGCTTCCTTAGTAACTCCCTTCCTCCTGGTTTTGTTCTACATTTGATAAACAATTCTCAGAGGTGGTTTCCTTTACTCATCCAGCCTAACCTGCTCTGTCACTTGATATTTACTTTTATTCCTGCAGTTTGAGATGAGCATTCTTAGTGTCCAGTCGGCCTGTTTCACTTAATCAGAGTGGCCCTCATGCCTAATGACCTCTTTACTACTTCAAATCACTCCAACAGTTCCTCAGAGACACCATAGCAGCCACTTGGCCACTTTGCCTTTCAGAACCCATGCACACACATGCATACACATACACAGACACACACACAGACCCACACACATACACACATACACAAACACACAGACACACACACAGACCCACACACACACAGAACCACACACATACACACACACACATACACAGACACACACAGACACACACACATACACAGACACACACAGACACACATACAGACACACAGACACAGACACACACAGACACACATAATAGACACACAGACACACACAGACACATACACACACAGACCCACACACATACACACACACACAAACACACAGACACACACACAGACCCACACACACACACACACACACACACACACACACAGACACACACATAAGTCCCCCCATTCTGGGTCTTTCACTTTAGGAAAGTCAAGCCCTAGAAACTTGGATGCTCTTGGATCTGCAAACTGAACATAAAGTATATTGAATTTTGTTCTTGATTTACATTTTAATGAAGTTCTTTGCCTTCTCCCTCTCATTCCCTTTCCCTCTCTCTCTCCAGTGTATATTCTCTCTCTCTTTTTCTCTTTTTCCCTCCCCCAGTCTGCATTTGAACACTCTCACCTGAAGCTTAGAATGCATTAACCCTGGAGGTATCATGTAAGCACCCCACAGATCTTGGACCATAGCAAGCCTGCATGAAAATCCAAGTCCCGTTATTTTGAAACTTCTCCTTTTGCCCTCTTTATCTTCATGTGTAGAAATTTTTAGAGTGCTGCCAGCTTTGTATTTCATGAAACCAGGCAGTTAAGATGTTCTCGGCTGACCTCTTAAACATTCCTTGAAGTTCATTTCCACTTTCACCACAAAAATGCTGACATAAGATAGCAGTAGATCTATTACACACAATTTAAGGTGTGTCTGGGCAATAGAGAGCACACTGCTTGATCTTAGCTGATAACACATGCACCATCTTTATTCACTAATGTCTTTAATGATGTCTTCATCAAAGGAACAGAAGCAAATTAAAAACATAAGCACGATTTGTGAGTTCGAGGCCAACCTGGTCTACAGAGTGAGTTCCAGGACAGCCAAGGGTACACAGAGAAACCTTGTCTCTAAAAAAACAAACAAACAAAAAAAAACCAACAAAACAAAACAAAACAAAAAACATAAGCATACAATGAAACCTGGGATGTTTTACATCTACACGTCAAGAATACAATTGCTCTTTAGAAATGGTATTATTCTTTGAACACTAATGTTCTGTTGCTAAATCTGCATGGAGAATTTGAACAGTCCTAAAATAAATCCAGTTTTAAAAGTAGCCTGCCACAGGAGAGATAGGTTAGCCACTGAGACCACTAGTTACTCTTGGGCACAATCAGAACAACCAGCATTTGGTTCTCACGTTCACATCAGGTGACTCACAGCCACCTGTAACTCCAGCTCTGGACTTCTAAAGCCCTCTTCTGGACTCAGCAGACACATGCACTGGTACACACACACACACAAACACACACATACAAACATACACGCACACACATACACACACATATATACATATACACACACACATACACACACACATATACACACATACACACACATACACACACATACACACACATACACACACACATACACACACATACACACATCTATACACACATACACACATACACACACATGCACACATCTATACACACATACACACATACACACACATACACACACACATACACACACATACACACACACACACATACAAGTGTGCACATGGAAATAAGGATAAAAACTTTAAAAATACCTTCCACCATCATTTGATGTCGAATTCTTTTAAAAATTCAAGTTCTCAGCATGATTATTTGGGAGGGCTATGAGCAATCAACTCCCAAGATTTTGTGTTTGAAAAGGCCATAGGGAAAAAAAGTAAATTTCTTGAATTTTCAGTATATTTCCATGGTATTTGAATTTTATTTCTCATGGAAGACTACAAAAGTCCAAGTACAGTGTGATTCATCGTTTAATTTATCTTTGTTGGCTTCGTTGATTCTTTATTACTCTTTTTAAGTTAAGGATTATACATATCAGTTATAAGATGTTTTGTCATGAAATTTGGACAGGAGGGGTTGCAGAAACACAGGAGAGGCAGGGGAGAGGATATCAGGGCAGGCAGACAGGGAGGTTACCCAAGGACATAGGCCAGAAGGAGAGGAGAGAGAGTGCTCTCCCTAGGGGCAGCTCCACAGCCCTCACTTTGCATCTTGGCAGGGTGACTTCTCTCTGGAAGCTGTCAAGAGAACCACAGTGAAAGAAAGTGTCCCCAGGGAAGCTCACTGATCAACCTTCCTGTCCAGTCCAATGACAGAGCGGAATGCTGACCACTTCAGAGTGAGTCCTTCTGTTCTGTGTGACCATGTCCTTCCACCCAATCAAAAGGTGCCTTCCCTGTTCACCTCATCACCACCAATCCCACAAAAGACCTCCATGTCAAGAGTCTCCACCTCCCTCGGTGACATTTTCCTCAGTAAATGCCATTACGCCAGCCGAGGCTACCAGTCATGTCTCTGTAGCCCTCTGGCTTTGAGATGTTCCAGGCAGATTTCTCCTGTGGTTAACACTTTTCTGACAACAGGAACTTTTAGCTTGAGAGTTCTTGGCCTTCCCAGGAACTGAGGAACTGCGCTGAGCCTCACGCTACCTTGGATCTTGGCTCAAGGTTTACTCACTGGAAAACGGTTTCATGCAGAGAAAAAGCAAAGCATTCCATTCTCATTTTATTAAATGCCCACTTTAGAGCCACCATCTCTCAGCATTTTCAGTTTCTCTGTTGAGCTCTGTCAACAAGATAGCCCAGCTTTACTGTAAAGGTCTGAGAGACCTTAATTCTCAAGACAAGAACCCAGTTTTTCCAAAGCTGATGTTTCAGTGATAACACTAATCTCATTTAAGAGAAAGACTGACTCCTTTAAATTTATTAATGAGAAACATCAGGAATAAGATTTTACCTTAGGCCTACTTAAAGGGTGTTTATCCTTCACTGACTTCCTTGGAGGGAGATGGTTCTGGATAAGTGGGATAGAGTTGGTTTCCTGGATATTAACATGCAGAGACACCTAAACATTCCTGGTTCTTGGAAGTGTGGGTGAGGGAGTAAAGAGGTACCTCATTTCCTGCAGCCATAAAATGCACATAGTAACAGTGCCTGTGCTATTAGATTTAAGTGAAACGGTATGAGAATATAGCCCAGATGTTTAACATAGTCACATGTAAGACCATGGATGTCATGGTATTTGGTATGGTAGAACTTAGTGCTATTCTATGTTTATTTCAAACTATGACTTGTCTTGTTTAGGAATTTGAATTTCTCCTCTGTTGAATTTCTTCTCTAAGGACTCAGGTGTTCCCCAGGGCTTCCCTCTTGGACACCTCCCCAGGGATTGAGCATATCTGCTTGCAGCATTCCCCGGGGCTCTGCAGCTCTTGACTTATGTCTTTAATTTTACAACATTTCACTTTATTTTAATTTAAATACCCTCAGGTGACAGGATTTAGAAAAAGAAAGCCTTGGGTATCCAGCTTAGTTTTGAATCTAGACAAACAACAGATGCATTTGTTTATCTATAGAAGCATAACCCAAGCTTTCAGGAAACATACTTATCTAGGTATTTTATCTGCAATTCCAAAATATCCTCATGAAATGCCTATCCATGCTATTAGAGGGACTGACCTGTCTTTAAAAGTAGATAAACTTTCCACACCAACTCAGCAGGAACATAAATCACTAGAATTAGTTTTTGGGACTCATTTTGTGACCCATTTTCTGCAGACAATATATAGCTCGTGGATGATTTAATAAGATACCTTAAATAATGTTGAATTAAACACTGTCTTCTTATTTTGTGTGAAAAAGAAAGCCTACGTGTAATGGTGCTCACTTTCTGTTTTATAATTACACAGAATAATCAACAACATGCCTTGAATATAGAATAAGAAAGCAGATCAATAAAGATGACCCTAGAGTAGAAAATGTCCAAGGACTACATAACCAAATCTAGAAACATCTACTCCTTCATTATCTAAATACATAAACCCAAGGAGTAAGTCATTTGAATTATCAACAGCCCCTTGCCATAGCAGAGCTATCAGGAGAGTTCTGAAATGAGAGCAGAGGGAGGAAAGAGGTGTTTTGCTCCACTCTGCTTCATAATTTTGTAGTTTCTTAATCTACAAAAATACTATCAAATAGTTATCACTACACATCCACAATTTTTGAATTATATTATTTTATGCTTTCAGAGTATAAAAAGTGGCTAACACATTGCTTCTTGCTAAATAACCAAACCTCTTAGGCAATGGGGGAAGTTTATGTGACTGTAGATGGAAGGAACTGAGGTGGAGACGCAGAGAAATCAGCATGGTGAAATGTCCCTTGCTGTAGGGTGGGCTTGAATGGAAGAGTGGAGGAGGCACATGCACTGTAAGCCTACATTATCACACCTTTAAACTGTTACCCTGACAATCAGCCCTCACGGCTCCAGACCCTGTGTTTCGGTCACATCTCTCCCCTGCATAGCCCCAGCTTACTAGCCACCCTGTCACCTCTGATCATTCTCCATAATTGTTCCTGCCTATGTTTGAGACCATGTGGACCCCCATGAAACCTCTATGCTTGGCCCATTTTCACAACATTGAAACTAGAGAGTGTATTTTGCAGACAGAGGCCTAGGAAACTTTGTGAAATTATAGACTGCAGGGATGAGACCCTGTCCTTCAACTGAAGTCCTGTCTGCATCCTAACCCTGCCTTGCCTGTTCTTACTGTCTCCTCTAATCTGACTGGATCTGTGCTGTGTCTGCTACACTCAAGCTGCTCATGAAAATCCCCCATGAAAGGAAAATATGACAAGTTCCCGATTAGACAGAAACTGTTCCATATCCAAGGAAGAATATGCAGCATAACTGTGGCTTCATAGATTGGTTTGGGTAGTGTTCTTTCTGTTCCTATTTTGTAGGATAGTTTGAAGAGTATTGGTATTAGGTCTTCCTTGAAGGTCTGATAGAATCCTACACTAAACCCATCTGGTCCTGGGCTTTTTTTGGTTGGGAGACTTTTAAGGACTACTTCTATTTCTTTAGAGGTTATGGGACTGTTTAGATGGTTTATCTGATCCTGATTTAACTTTGGTACCTGGTATCTGTCCAGAAAATTGTCCATTTCATCCAGATTTTCCAGTTTTGTTGAATATAGGCTTTTGTAGTAGGATTGTCTCCACTGGTCTCTGTCAGGTATTGCAATACCTTTTATGCAGCTCTTGGTTCAACCACCATCGCTTCAAATGGTTGCAACTTCCCACCTTACCAGCTTTCTTCCTCTCTGCCTTGCTTTCTTTCTTGGCCCTTTTAACATTCCTAACTACAATATGTATCTCGACACATATTCTGTATCCTCAAATCCCTCCTCTTTGGTAACTAAGGAATGCAACTAAAATTAAATGATATATTTCCATACCTTGCAACTAAAAGGGTCTCACCATCCTGAATGTCTGCTTATCAGATTGAGTGTTCCATTTGTTTGACCCCTTCCTGAGACAAGAACCATATCTAAATCAGTCAGTATCGAATACCAGGAGCTTGGAACAGAGCTCAAGTATGTGAAGCCATAGGGTGATTCAATAATATGTATTTCTGTATTTTTCCTTTCTCAATCATTTCCTGACTTTTATTGGGGGAAATGAACATATAAACACAGACATCTAAAGTTATGTTCTGTTGGTTTTGAACTCAGTATCAAGAGCCATGCACACCAATGACCAATGTGTGAGTGTTCTCAGATTCACATCAGATGTGGGCAGATGAAGCCCCAAAGAGATAAGGGTTGCAGCTGGGACAGCAAGGGAATACATGGCCTTAGAGGACTTTCAGAAGGTCCCATATGTTCAAAGACAGGCATATGAGTTGTTTCGATTATGGAATCTGTACAAAGTAGAGATATGCACCTATCTCACCCTTCTCTATACATAGTCCATATACTCAAATCACCCCTCTTTCATATCTAAGGAATTCAACTAGAGTGAAATACATATGTAAAAGACTCCCACCAGCCCAACAGACTGCTGATATATTCTATTTTAAAACCTGTTTAGAAATAGTTGCATTTTGGGTGGATGGAATGGTGGCAGAGAGTCCTTTACTGGCCCCATACTTTGCCCAGGAGGACTGCTGGGTACTTTCTTATACTTTTTGTACTTGTTTTATGTCCTCTAAAGATCCTGCTTGTCTACTCCTCAGTAGAATACTATTAGAATACTATTAGAATACAGAATACTATTATTCACTAGCTGTACTTGGAAGAATGTGGCAAGATGGCAAGATGGACATCTTCAAGTCTTCTATCTCTGATGTGACAATATAGAGATGTCAAACACTGAAATGCATGTGACACAAAGTCCTCACTGTCATTATCCTCCTCATGATTGACAGCTAAAAGCAATTAAGTTGGGCTTTCCTACATCATTGACTTTACTTATCCAAATTACTAGAAACACATAGGTGACCCACTGAAAAATATGAACAGAACAAGAATATTGATTGGTGAAATCAGTCGAATGCTGATGGGCCTTGGCAGGTTCGAGTCTCTGACAAAAGCCCATTCCTGACAGGAGGGACTGTATGAAGTGGGTTGGGGCAGGAGAGGCCAGTTTGGTTTTTTCACAAGCTCTTGTTCTGGCTGAGAGGCTGCAGCTGTCAGACTTTGGCTGTTGTTTGGCCTCTTACAGTGTATCCTGGGTTTGTCTTGAAGCAACAACACTTTGTCCCTTTCACAGAAAAGAAATTAAGAGGTGTAAGTACCAGAGAAGGTGTCCCAGGTCCCTGTGATGTGATCAACACTGATTCTTCATGCCCTAGTTTGTATGCACATTTACAGAGAGGTAGCCAATGTATTCTGAAATTGTTATCTGCATGGTTTCTAACACATGAAGGAGTTATTTGTATATGTGTAGTGAGTAGCCAGAGGCTGGGGCTTCTCTGTGGCCACAGGGTTTCACCAGAGTCCAGGACAATGTGGGCATCTGGAGAAGTGGACAGGGAGGCTCACTGGGGCCTGGGAAGGGGTTCACAATCAGGCCATTCTCTCACTTAACCACATCCTTGGCTGCTCCCAAACCTCCAGAAATAGCTGAGGCTTTGGGGACAGTGGAGGACAGGGGCATTTGTAGCAGCTTCTTGCCAAAGGGTGACAGCCCTGCTTGTCACAGCACAGCCTGGCTTGTGGGCACAAGGACAGCATGTTCTATTCCTTCTACAAAACTCATCCACCTGGCTTGCCCCAGTGATGACTCTGACCCAGCCTTGCATCTTTACTACAGTGTTTGAATAAAGATAGAATAGGAGTTTTCAGAGCATAGAGATTATATAAAAGAGTGATGTTTTCTCGGCCTTCACTTCCTGAAGCCATGGGGTTCCTGCATACATCCTCAAACCACTGTGAGAACAAGAGAGATGAATGGGGTAGTCCTCCCCCAGCCCACACTTCATGTATCAGCAATCCCTTTATTTCATCCAGATATTCAACATAGCTCACTTGAAGTTAGTCTTTTAAAGAACAAATAAATGGGGAAGTAGGCATTAGGGGCTCCTCCCTTGTTGATGTTATTGTGAGGCAAGTATAACCTACAGTCATTGTGGTGCCACACACCTGCAATTCTCTCATTTGGGAAGTTGAAATGAAAAAGGTGTCAAGTGTTCAAGGCACACATGGGGACACTTCTTAAAGAAACAGAAAAACAAAAATATAAAAGGACAGGAAAAATGTCCCAAACAACTTGTTGACAGCAGCCATTCAGAGCTCATAACTTGAAGTATTCCGTTACTGAGATAGAAGTGTGAAGTGAAGACTTCCCATAATCATGAGGCATGTTGAGCTTACCAGTACCAGGAGTCAGCAACTTTGTAAGTAGACACCAGCCATAGGGACCCAGGGAAGATAAGTTCTATGTTTTGAGCAACACAGTCTCATTGGGATCCATCAGTTGGCAGCCCAGTCATCTTTATCAGTACTCATTTGTACTTAGGGAATTCCCCTCTGGACACACCTTAAGAGAGCCACAGAGAAGGGGGTTTGACAGCTGAGGCTGTATAGGAAATGGCTGGGATTGTACCAGGGCAGTGTGGAAGGAAAACTCTCTCCATTCCCTACCACTCTTAGAAGAGTCACTAAGACAACCAAGGAGTCTCCCCAATTGACCAGCTGGGCCAGGAAGAAAGTGCTCTTAGTATTAGAGCC
Organism: Mastomys coucha; assembly: GCF_008632895.1. Taxonomy (NCBI): domain Eukaryota; kingdom Metazoa; phylum Chordata; class Mammalia; order Rodentia; family Muridae; genus Mastomys; species Mastomys coucha. Next base: position 152,766,637 of record NW_022196905.1, on the reverse strand, counting down.
ACTGTCCCTAGATTCAGATGTATCACTGCCAAATAGCATAATTCTTACAGTTAAACTGGGAGCTGTGAGTACTGCGGGGGTTATAAAGAACCACCTTGCAATGAAGAAGTCATTACATGTCACCAACATGAAGACACCAAGGACTTGCTGAGGGACAGGACATAGCACAGCCCAGAGCAGAGCATGGCTTGAAAGCAGGTTCCAGCTCACATCTCATGCCCTGTGTCTGTCGGTCATGGCAGGGCTTAGTGAAAATAGCAGCTATGTTAACAAATGGGTCAATGTAGAATTTTTTGTGCAACTGAGATTCTGAATTCCTTGTTTGTGTTTTCTTCCTTTCTCACCTCCTCAGTCAGCCCCAACCTCCAGTTGAGTAGAAACCCTCACATGCAGAAAGCCCTCTGGCTTTTGACATCCCTTGGAAGAGAAGAAGGAAGCTATTCACATGCTAGGAGGAAAAGCTGCCAGTACTTAATCATAATCTGGGCAGAACTGTTTTTCATCTTAACATGCCTGAGTAAGATCAGCTCTGTGATTTCCATAATTATTTATGGTCTGATTAATACAAAATCCAAGATTTAATAATTCAACTAAAAAGAGGCCACATGAATCTTCAGGCATTTTCAGAGTATACTGTCACAGAAATACGTATAAAGTTTTACAAAACAAAGGAGAGGCTGCCATTCCAAATTCAAATATATAAAGTTCTAGAAACCCAGTTTGAACTTCCTTAAGGTCTCTGCATGGCAGGCCTCTACTGTTTACTTGGATATATTTGCATTTTTCACATTTTCCATCATAGCTCCTTAGGACAGAACCACAGTCTGAGGAGATTCTGGGAGACTAAAAGGAACCAGGACTATGACAGTCTGTCATCTAGGAGCTCAGGTGGAGCAGAGCAGGGATTAGAAAGGCCTGATAATGAGGAGGAAACAACATGGAGATAACACAGGAAGTTATGGAAGTATAAAGACCAGTGCTTGTGGAGACAATGACAGCCAAGCACAGATACAAGCAGAAACCCTGGGAACCAGCAGTATTTAGAAAGCTGTAGGCAAAAGCCAAGAAGCATCAGTTAGGGAGATGGGATGGAAAGCCACGTTTCCTTTGGTTATAACTAAGTAGCACATCTGTTGTCTGCATGGTGCCCAGAATACCATTGGATGAGAAAGGACCTCAGATGAGCCATCTTGATGATGCTCAGATTCACTGGCTAGATAGACTTGTCTTCTAGTTTTCATTTTTATTTCCCAAGTGACCAAGGATGTTGAACATTTTTCCTGTGTTTATTGGGTTTGTGTATTTATTTGAAAAGTGCCCATTAGAATCCATTATACCTACATTTACTAGATAGTTTTAGTTGTTTGAATTTTTTTAGGTTTTAATGAATTCCAGGTAATTCTTGCTGCATGAATATTTAACAAAGCATCTCTCCCCTTCTGTAGATGTCACTCTGGAGATTGTTCCCTTTATTGTGTTGAAAAATATTTTTAATTTGATGTATTTCTATCTGGCAGCTTTAAATCTGATTTCCTGACCTGTTAGAATCCTGCTTCTAAAGTCATTTTCTGTTCCCATAGCCTAAGTACTGCCCTGCCCCCATTTTTTTCTTCTAGTATTTTTTAAGTTTCAAATTTGTGGATCTCTTTTAAGTTGACTTCTGTATAAGTTAAGAGAGAAAGGTCAAGTTTTCATCCTCCACACATGGATGAATATACAGTTTTGCCCCACCACATTTTAAGAGTAGGTCCATTGTTATTTTCCTTCTTACCCTGAAGGGTTAACACTACTGAGCACCGTAGACTGTAGAACAGTGAGTAGATGCTATCTATACATTCTGCCAATGAGACTCTGAGGAGGAAAGGGTCACCTGATATCTTTCTGGGCAGAGCTTTTGCAGATAAAATAATGTGTGTACAGGGACTGTTGACATGGGTCAGTTGATAAAGCATAGCTCTTGCAATCATGAGGACCAGAATTCCATCCCCACATCCATGTAAAAGGGTCAGGTGTGGCAGTGCATGCTTGTGATCACAGCTGTATGGAGGCAGAGACAGGTTACTCCCTGGGACATGCTGGGCTAGCCATCCTGGAGTATTTGATGAGATCCAGAAATCTGAGATCCTTTTTCAAAGTAACAACAAAATCAAAGCAAGCAAGGAAACAATATGCCAGGTTTCAACAGACAGCCCCATTCCCATGTTCACAAGGATGCCTGAGTAACGGAGGGGGTCACAAAGCAAAGCAAAATGACATGAATATGAGAGAAGAAATTGTAGAGGATGGGGTGTTGGTGAGAGTAGAACAGAGGTAAGAGATGGCTGAGTAAAACTGTTAAAGAGTTGATTTAATTAGTGAAAAAACTAAAGAAGACAGCGGGCATGGAAGGTTGATCTGAGTTTTACACACATGTGCCTATACACTAGCACGCACATCTGTACCCCACATGCAAATGTACATACATGCATGCATACACATACAGCCTGCAAAATAATGTATATACGCTCCGACTGTGAAACTCATGGGTGTTCCTCATGACTCCTATATTCTTTCTTCCGTATTTGTTTCCAAGGAATTGGCAAAGGTACATGGCTCTGACTTCTCCCCAGCTGTGGCCAGCCTCCAATCCCAGGCAGCAGCTCTTGTCAGGGAGTTTTTCTTGTCTTCTCCATGGTCTGCATTATGTCACTGGCAGCTGATATGAGACTTTCTTGATGAGTAAAGATGTTTGTGTTTCATGGTAGCCATATAGTAGTTCTCTGCAGCCTGAACCTTACTTAACCTTGACTCAGTACCAAGGCTTGTATGCAAAAAATACAATATATCTTCCATTTTAAAAAGATTTCTTTATTATTTTATACATATAAGAGTTTTGCTTGTCTATGTGTCTATGTACCACATGACTACAGTACCCAGGGAAGCCAGAAGAAGGTGTACAAGCCCTGGAGTTGCAGATCATTGTGAACTGCCACATGAGTTCTGAGAACCACGCCTGGGTCCTCTGCAAGTTAAGCCAGTGCTCTTAACTGCTGAGCTGTCTCTCCAGCTCACACATTGCTTCTTGCTGACAGTTTATTTGGCCAAGTCACTGGTTGCCTGAGGTTACTTTTGAAAGATAAAGGAGCTGCCTATGAATAAAAAGATGGATATGATAACTGTTGTATAATCAAGGGCTCAAATTGTTGTGCTTTTTTTTTCTCTTGGTTTAAAAAATGTGTACTTAGGGCTGCTTTTGCTCTGAAACAAATCTTTCTTTGCTTGGATGGAGCTCCATGGCAGCACTTGCCTTAGGGTTTCAGTATGATTAATGATACAGTTTTGAATTTCTAGAGAAAGGAAGAAGATGAAGCTGTAACCATAGAATAAAGACGTTTTCAGCATTTTGAACAGATAGCTAACGATATTTTCTGCATAGAAAAACCACGAGAACGGCTCAGATCCTGCTCACTCCATGGCCTTGTTTGGTCATAACTTTTTCTGTGAGCAGGCACTATAGGGTGGCAGAGGCCAAACTTGAATCTACATGATGGTGTTTGGGTACCAAGAATAGTATCTGAGAACAGGGCGAACACATTGCCATAGCAATAGTATGTAGAATGCCAGTTTCTTTCTGGAAGAAAACAATTTAACATTGAAAAAGATATTCGAGTTGAGCCTTCTATCTATAGAACTTTGTAAAATGTTTTGCCCAGTCCTCATTTCTTGGCGTTTTTACTGCTGTTACCTTGTGGTTGTTGTTGATGCGTGGCTGACAATATGAAGGTGGGCTCTGGCATGCCTGCCTGCTTGCCTGAAGGCCATAGCAATCCTCATCCAATTAACTCCAACCATGACATCTTGCCTGGGTCCTTCTCAGTCTCTTTTAAAGTCCTCAGGAGCTAGCTGCTTTCTCCTCAGCTGCTGAGAAAGGTGCCAGTGTCTGCCGCATGCCTAGCCAGTAGCGTGTTGCTTGCCTGTTGCTCCTGTGTCACCTCTGTTCTCTTCCTGATGTTTGAGGGAGGAAAGGGCCTTTCTTTCCAGTACTTTGTGGCCTCCTCTGTATTGGACGTGAGTGTTCTTCGGCCCTCAGGCTTCAGCCTCATGAGTGTGTGCAGGAGAGCTTGCTATCCATTAGTTATGCTCCCTTTGTGAGTCCTTCCCAATCTAGAGCCTCAGGAAGCCCTCCTTCTTCTATTGTTCCTTCCCACAAGGAAGCTGTGGGTTTGATTAGAGAGCATCGTGTGCCAGAGGGATAGGTCTACTAAATGTTACTACAAAAATGGGGAAGAAAAGCACATAGCTAATGGTCCTAATCAGTACATTGGGAACTGCATGGATGGAGGCTCACCCTGGTGCAGTGCAGTATGAAAGGGTTCAGGGTGATCTCAGGAGGACTGACTTCCAGGACATAAGGTTGTTGGTGCATTCGCTGAAGGTGGTTGGTGGCAGGTCTGTGCTTGTGAGGGCAGAATTTGCTGTGAGGCAAACTCTGTGTAGCGCTGCACCCTATGCTACAACCGGTTACATGGAGACTGCACCCTATGCTACAACAGGTTACATGGAGACTGCACCCTATGCTACAACAGGTTACATGGAGACTGCACCCTATGCTATAACAGGTTACATGGAGACTGCACCCTATGCTACAACAGGTTACATGGAGACGGCCGTGCAGGGTGATGAGACAGCCGAGGACTCAGAAGCAGGAATTCTATGTAAGTCTTGTGCCTCCTTCTGAGTCAACACACAGGGTTAAGGATCTAGAACTTCTGGGAAGCCTGGAGACATACTGAGCATCTACAGGGAATTGCACAAGGATGTGGAATTGCTGCTCGCCCTCGCACAGCTAAGGGAGCAAGCCCTCTGGGTTTTGCAAACACCGCTTAACTGCTCTGCTGGCTGCAACGGAGGAAGATATCCATTGTATCTGTACCTTCTGCCACACTGTGGATCAGCACCAACCCACTTACAGCCCCTGGGCACCACCCCTCCCTGTTTCTATTTATCTGTAGGTAACCCCTTTTGTAGACTGGAGATGGAACTCGTAGTTTCCTTGATTCTGAGTATATAAAATAGCACATATAATCATGATGGGTATCCTTACAACACCTCTGCGGCAAAGCTAACCCATCTTCCAGAAGCCAGCACCTGTGCTGTTTCCTTGGGATGAGGTGAACCTACTTTGTTGTTTACTTTCCTCTGCTGACGTTATCAAAGCATGGACACTGAGAACTACAGTGTTTAAAAATAATGTATTTAACTGACCCATGAGAGGACAGATGGAGGACAGGGAGGAAGAAGAAGGAGACCAAGCGTGTGACGGTCAGAGTCTGCAGAGGAAAGCACCGTGCCCTAGCCCAAAGGCAGAAAGGAGAGAAAATAGAGGCTGTTTTAAGGACGGTGATCCAGATGGCTCTGTAGACCCATGTGGGTCTGCACCCACCGTTTGTAAAGCTGGATTAGGAGGGGAGATGTGGGCTTGAGGGAATGAATATATTTCTAGGAGGAAAAACAAGCTGAAGCACTGAAGTACAGGAAGAAATGAAGGATGGGAGAAAAGAAAAGCCAGGGTGATGAGTTAGTGAATTCTGTGAAATGCTAACCAGTGTCGGGAATTGTGGAAGTCTAGAACAGGCAGGTCAGAGGTCAAGATTCTACTTCATGGATCTTTGCCTGAGTTTAATGAGGCAGCTCGTGGGGAGATCAAAGGCTGATGAGTTTGACATTTATCCTCACTGGCTACAATATATGAAGAAGAGTAGGGACACTCAAATAAATGTAAAAAATAATTTTAAAAATCAGATATTAGGGTTGGAGAATTGGTTTGGGTAAGAGTGTATACTGTTCTAACAGAGGGTCTGAGGCCAGTTTCTAGCACCCATATCAGATGAATCTCCAAAGCCTGCAACTCCAGCTCCAGGGCTTCCCATATCTGTGTTTGCCTTCATAACATGTCGGTATGACATCTACTCCATGCCCTGCCCAGCACTGGGCACTGTGAAGAAACTTGAGCCATAAGATCTGAGTTACACTTATATTTAAACCATAAAATACTCAGGCACCATGAGAATTGCTTAGCAGACTGGAAGTATTCTTTTGTTAATTATAGATTCTCCTTGATTCAGCAACCTATACAGTCTTATGCCTCCCTTACAGATATGTCAGAGTGCAATGGACCGATGATGAGTCTGTATAGTGATTCATTAAGATAGTGGACCCATATGCCTGTTTGCTGACACACACGGGGTGGGGGGGAACTCAGAAAGATAGGAGGAAGACCCCTATTGCCTGAGTGCTGATTTTTCCAGTCAGCCATTTAGCATCTTCAAAGCTTTGTCTGATTTTGTTTCTCACAGAGCAATGTGGTAGGTATTTTCCAGGCTTTTTTTTTTTTTTTGCCCCTGATGTAGAAGTAAGGTACTCATATAATTCTTGATAAATAAAAGCCTAGAAAACTACACAAATGTAATACCTCTTTCTTAGCACAATTGGTGTTTTGACACATCCCTTGTGACATTCTCCAGAGGGAAATTGGTGTGTTATACCACTTCCCATTAAAGAATCATTGAGCAGCCTCCTAGGGAAGCAGTATTGTGGTAGTTCTCACTGAGGGAATAGAGGCCCCTCAGGCACATCTTTTTGGGCGTACTTGCTTATGTCTCTTATCTTATGGACATTTTTCTTGAAAATAAAGGTATGTGTAAAATTATGATCTTTCTTTTTGTGAATCGTGCATGTGTGTGTGTGTGTGTGTGTGTGTGTGTGTGTGTGTGTGTGAATCATTCCAGCATATATAAATGTACACAAAAGTATATGTGCCAGAGAACAATGGTCTTACTGCTCACAGAGACCACATCTCAATTTGTCTTGTCTTTTTCAGGACATATTTATGCGTAATAGTTTCACCAACATGGGAACCTACAGGTTATCTTGAGATGCTATTAGATTTATTAAACTTTGTAGCCAGTGTTAGTAAGCAACTCTATACTGGATACATAAGCTCCCCACCATGCATTGACAGACCCAAAGGCACTGTTTCCTGAAAGTAGTGGCAACAGCTGTCTTCAGTTTTTCTGTGGTTAGTTAGAAATCATGAGTGAAAGTCAAACAATTCCAGGCATGATTTCAGGTGAACCCAGCTTTGAAACCAAGCACTACCAACATCGCTACCTCAACAAATCCATGACCAAAACGAACAAAGCACTGAAGACCTGGAAAGTGGACAGTCAAGACTGCAGGTGACTCAGGGCTAGCCTGTGCATTTGCTCTGGTTTGCACTGTATCCCAAAGCTGGCCCATTTCCCTGCCCAAGTAAGCCAAGGGCTGTTATGGCACTCTGGGGATACTACCCTGAGCACATGACCATTTATTTTCAAAAAGACACTGTTGATATAAGAAAGAAACTATGCCTGGCTGCTTCTCATCTCTGAAAAACATGGCTGTGTTGGAAAACCATTGTGAAGCGCTCACACAAATGCCGCTTGTAAACCTGTTGTAAATAACAGATGTTCGATTGTTCTTGCAACAGTGCTGGGCTCCTTGAGGGAATCCACTATGTTCAGCAGACCCTGGTGACTCATGTACAGGATGCTAAATTGGTTTATGTTGCTGTTGTCCTGGGTTTACAATCACACATTCCTCTTTGTGTTTGTCTGGATTTAAAATCGGTTGCAGGCAACTTCATCTCAAGCAGTCTGGGAAGCTCCTGCATAAGAAAGAGTTTCCAAAGTCACTTTCCAGGCTTTAGACTTTCTAATTTCATGTATTCTCTGGCACTCTACTCAGTCTTTTCCACTGGCTGTCTGGAGCAATTTCAGGGTATCCATTATTATGGGGGGAGAACAGATGTGAAAAATGTGTGCACAAAAAGCTCTTGTGAGCATTTTCCACTCACACCCAGCACCTCCCAAAAATTTGAGTCAGCTTTCTACTTCTCTCTTCCTTATGTTTTGTCTAAGGTCATGCACAGTACTTAACAGGCAACATAAGGTCATGCACAGTACTTAGCAGGCAACATAAGGTCATGCACAGTACTTAACAGGCAACATAAGGTCATGCACAGTACTTAGCAGGCAACATAAGGTCATGCACAGTACTTAGCAGGCAACATAAGGTCATGCACAGTACTTAGCAGGCAACAGATTATCACTGAGTTTTTCTTGATTATTATAAGAATGAGTATTTAAGAATCTATAAGAAACTAAATTAATGTGATTGCCACAAGTAATATTCTGCTGGGCATAGTCCTTCATGCTTTTACTCCTAGGCTCAAGAAGTGAGGGAAAGAAGATTGGAAGTATAAGGCCAGCCTTATCTACAGAAATGAATTTGCAGCCCGAGTTACACAAGAAGAGCTCCCTTTAAACAAAGACCCAATCAAATATAAAATTAAAATTCTCAAAATGTACTTTGGTGTAAAAATGAAATGTAAAACTTAGTCCAGGGACTAAGCCACTAACCAAGGAGTACGTATGGAGGGAACCATGGCTCCAGCTGCACCTGTAGCAGAGGATGGCCTTGTCAGGCATCAATGGGAGGAGAGGCCCTTGGTCCTGTGAAGACTCAATGGATGACACATTGTAGGGGAATTCGAGGGCAGGGAGGCAGGAGTAGGTAGATGGATAGAGGAAGACCCTCATAGGAGCAGGGGGAAGGTGAATGGGATAGGGGGCTTCCTTGGGGTGGGGGAAACTGGGAGAGGCGATAACATTTGAAATGTAAATAAAGAAAATAACTAATTAAAAATTAAAAAAAAATTGATACTTCCCAACATGACTCAGTGATTTCTTGGTATCAATATACCCTTAAAACATTTTTGTTATCAAAAAGTGAAAACTCAAATCATTCTGTTTATGGGTTGTTGGGTTTCCAAGAGACTCCCAGTTCCCTAGACCTGACCTATTATGTTCTCTGTTGTGGTAGGTGATGAGCCATGGCTGAATTATAAATGAAAGCCATTAACTTTGTAATAGAGTACTCCATTCCTGGAGTATCTCAGAGCAGAGAAGCCTGGACAAGCCTGGACAATCCATAGGCACACATCAGAAACCAGAGGATGCCCCAGCATAGGTTTTTGTATCATGAGCTCAGGCCTAGTCCCTCATCAAGAAGATTGAGCATGCAGGGCGGTGGTGGCACATGCCTTTAATCCCAGCACTTGGGAGGCAGAGACAGGCAGATTTCTGAGTTCGAGGCCAGCCTGGTCTACAGAGTGAGATCCAGGACAGCCAGGGCTACACAGAGAAACCCTGTCTCGAATAATAATAATAATAATAATAATAATAATAATAATAATAATAATAATAATAATAAAAGATTGTGCATACAGTTTGTCAATGGAGAGAACGTAGCTGGAGTTAGTGATGTTAACATCAGAACAGCTGTAGCTTACTTCTGACCATTGTTGGCTGCAAAGTTGTCTCTGTAGTCCTAGGGAAGAGAGTGCTGAGTGACTGTCAGGATAGGAAGGGGAGAAGAGGGAGCAGCTAGGCTTGTCTGGTCCCATGCCACACCCTAAAGCCTTCTTCTGGTATTTCAAGACAGCCCAGGGATGACCAAATTGAAGAGACTGGCAGTGCTTGGGAGGAGAGACCACCTCAGCAGACACTTGTGGTAAATTTCACTTTAAATTCATTATACTCCCCCTTTGCTTAGGCACAATGAAACAATTATCTCCATTTCACGTGAGGAGTTGCTTAGAATGGTGTGCTTACCTGCCCTCCAGTTCTTTTTAAAGGTCTGGTCTCAAAATAAATTAGGAGCTACTTGAAATACTAATAGAAGTTTTCAGTTAAATATGCATTCTGTCATGCCTGTTTAGAAGAAATATTGCCTCAAATGTACCCAGGGTTACCTAGTTTCATAATTTCAAGTATGTTATTATAAATATGGCCAACTTTATATAATAAACCCCAGAGATAAGTTTGTAACAAGAATAGTTGTCTATTTTTCACTATTATGGAAAATATTTTCCACTACAAAGAAGAGAGTGTTTAGAAATTCTTCTAATTTTTCAGTGTGGGGTGACCCTTCTGCTGTCAGCTGTTTACAGGGCCATACTTTCACCAAATGCCTTTTCTGAACTCTATAAAAGCTCCCCAAATTAGCTATGTTTGACAAAATATTACAAATTTAGATAAAAATAATGATTTTATTCATTTGTTTATTCATTTATCTATTTATTTATTTCATTCAGACTCTGGTTCCTCTCTCTTCTCTCCTCCAAGTCCCACTCCCCCCCCCAAATTCTTTACTTCCAGCCCCCATCCACTTCTCTTCAGAAAAGGGGAAGGCTCCCATGGATATCAAGCAGCTGTGGTATATCAAGTTACAGTAAGATTAGGCACCTCCTCGCCCATTAAGGCTAGAAGAGGCAATCTAGGAGGAAGAAAGAGTCCTAGAGGCAGGCAGAGTCAGTAAGAGACAGCTCCTGTTCCCACTGTTAGGAGTCCTACAAGAAAACCAAGCTAAAATGTTTATGTGTGTGTGTGTGTGTGTGTGTGTAACAAAACAGAAGAACAAAAATTTAAAAGTTGACCTTGAAGAGTTTAAAATCCCCACACATTTGTAAGGAAAACAAGGCCAATCCCACAAACAGAAATAAAGACAGGAGGTGAAAAGCTCCACCTCTTTTTAACAGAAAAACAATGTTGAAATCAGAAGTCTTTTCCTTTGTACCTGCTTCTAAATGCTGGAACTCCGCTGGACAGGAGGCATCCTTCAAGGATGTGAAGTAAGATGAATAAAGTGGGAGGAGGTGGTGGTGCTGTTGTTGGGTTCTTGCAAAACAATGGAACCTTTCTCAGCTCTTGGTGGGCTTAGTTTGGGGGACCAGGGTCCTAGAAAAGTGGTCAGTGACCAACTCCAGTGGCTTCTGAGTCCACTCGCTTGTGATGACAAAGACAACTGTAAGCTCACTGTAGCGGGGAGGGAGTAAAGGGAGGTACCAAGTAGGCTCCCTTTGTTTTGGGAATGAATCTGGTTGGCTTGAAATATATATGAGTGCATTGGTTGGGAGTGAGCCTGATTGAGTAGTTTAAACTTAAGTGGAGCCTGTGGCTAGGTCAATGAGTTGATAGAAAGCTCAAGAAATTCTACCAGCAGCATATGGAGAAGGAGGAAAGTCCAGGACATATAAAGAGCAAACTATGGTGATCTGGGGTACCATTCCCTTGGCACGTTTTGGCCTTCAGTTCCTGAACTCATAGATTAAGCTGGCTAATTAGAAATCTGATGACAGTTTATTGTAGCTCCTCGGTGCTCTAGAAGCTACTCCCAGGGTATAGTGTTCTTTATTTTCCTTCAGCCTGCACCTAGGATTCCTGCATAAAGTATAATATCTTTGGCATTGTAATTGCTTGTGACATGGGGGTTACTGATCAATGTGCTGTGGGGAGAATACCAAACAAAGCATTTATATTTCAATCACAGGTAAAATGTATCCTTTTTAATAGCAATGCAGTCCTAAATGCAGTTAAATCCATGCTGTCTGCTTATCAGAGAAAAGAGCTCAGATCAGGCACTGCAAGTCAAAAGAGAATGGGCATCCAGAAGTCACTAGAGAGTTTAAAAGTGCAGGAGCAATTGGCCATGTAAAAACAAACAAACAAACAAACAAACAAACAAAAAGCACTGACAACCCAGCCCCCTGTTTCTCTCCTGCAATATTTCTACATTTTTATTCATTCTTAATATTTTTAAAGTAAGGAGTCAAGAGTGTTTGCTCCTCTTCTACAGGACCAAGTTTATTTCATAGCATCTGTGACCTCAGCCCCAGGCAACCCAATTCATTTGGCCCCTGTAGGTTCTACACTTATGTGCATATACCTAGACACAGACACAGCACAGACCTAGTTCAAAATAATGTAATATTTTTGAAGTATAAAATGCAAATGACATGATAGGATGTGATAAGATAAAAATGAATAAACAAATAATGTGGAAGACCAACCATATATCCAGCTGGAAGTCGCTCTTGGAATTAGAAAGCTTGAACAGTGGCTCAAGCCTGTAATCCTAGCTCTGTGGAAGAGAAGGCAAAGGGATTGCTGCACAAAGAAACCAGCGTGGACAACATGGGGAGCTCTAGGCTGGTTTCAACAACAGAGTGAAACAGTACTTAAAAAGGAAGCAAAAGAAAATGCAACAAATTAACTAGAATAAATAGGCGCAAGCAGGCTCTTTTCTGTAGACTTGTCATGCTGTGGCATAGTATGCTCGTTTAAAAAGAAGCTGCAGATTTGTCCATAAGCTTTATTGGAATAAAAACTAACTTGGAAATATGTCAATTATAATTGTGACAGTGTCCATTTTGCAGAGACAAAAGTACTATCCAGAAAAAGATTTATCATAACATTAACAAAGAAGGTCTTCTGTTGACTAACACATTAGGACACCCCCTTAACTGTCCTAAACACTAAATTTTACTGACTCAGTGGGGAAATTATTTTTATATTATCTGTGAAAACTGCACAAAATGCAAACTAGAGATTCTTCTATAGAGCATTGTGCCTAATAGAGATGATATTAGCCATAGTGTGAGGTTAAAGTCTATACCAGGGACTTAGAGCTGAGAACTTAGCATATCTGTGGAAGAATGCATGCTTAACAAGTGGGAGGCTCTGGCTTCAACCCACAGTATTTAAAAAGCTGAAGTTTGTTAATAAATGATGTAAAGTAAACTAAAGGAGGTATTAATCTTAGAAACTTAGAAAGTTCTTTTGTTTGAAGATTATTAAGAGGGTGTGTTTTATGTGGTAAGCCTTGAATAGAGTGACTGGACTTTATCTTCATGCTGTTTTCTTCAAGAAAGTATTGTCACAGGGCATTTCTCTTGCGTGTGTTTGTGTTGCATGTGTGTGAAGTCTTCCTACCATGGGATGATGACTCACTCCTCATGATACCAACAAAACTCATTATATTTTTGCCTATGTGAAGACATTCAGACTGCACGTTCAAGATCATAGAAATTAGGGTAGAAGGTACACGTTTTCTTCTGTTGAGTGGATGTATTTGCTTAAGAGACAAATTAAAGTGGGTTATATGCACATATCTAACATTTAAAAATAAAGTTAATTCTGACAGTGCTAGATGGCTTCAGCCAATTTTCATTTGCAAACATCTCTAAAACAACTTATTCTGAAAAAGTGTGGCCTCAATGTAGTTGTCTTAAGTTTAGCTTCAGCTCTACACGTGCCCATTAAGCCACTGCCAAGTACATCTTTGTACTGCTAGTGATGGACTCAGAAACCTGTAGCTGGAGTGCGCACATAGGTAGGCACAGCTCTCCTTCTTGTGTTTCTTATGTGTTGGTCCTTTGCTAAAATTTTCAACTTTTAGAAATCTTTAAAGTCATAGAGTATGATTAAAAGGAGAATTGTATGGAACTGACTGGTTTTCAAATTATTTCAAGTGTGATGGTGCTTGGTGGCAGGGAACATGTAAGGTTTGTTGAAATATTATCCTTCTATTTTCCCTCAGGTGGTTGTGGATCCGATAGATACTAGAGGTAGTCTTCCCTATGTAAGAAAGTATTACCTATAATCTCAATACTCCTCATGTCTGTTGAATAGCATCTAAAGGTTTGTAGGTGTTATGCTGGACAATGCTCTCCTGTCTGTTGAACAGACACTCTGCAAATACAGAGTTCTGATACTACCTGGCTGATCATCTGAAGGAGTCCCTGAAGATGCTTTCTGTTATAAGCTGAGCCATTGATGAATTGACATTTCTGGTCTGGCTGTAACACACAGTTAAAGACATCAATCAATCAGAGGAGTGGTTGCAAAGTCAGAAGAAAGAATATATCAGAAGATTCCTGCTACCTCATATGGCAGAAGAAGAGACATGATTTTAATGGAATATCAGAAAACTTGCCCTGTGATCTTTCTAGTCTGTGAAGAGTCTTGAAGTTGACCATTTTTAGAGCAGAATAAGATGTTAATAGTGACATGAACTTTTAAAAAGACTATAGTTATAGAAACAATCCATATAAGAATGGGAAAATGGCTTCCAGGGTGAAAGGTGTTTGCCTTGCAAGCCTGATGACCTGATTCATGAAACCCAGAGCAGGACAGAACCAACTCAAACCTACACACACACTCTGTGGCACACCTGACCAAACACACACACACACACACACACACACACAATGTATGCAGCACTGTACACACATTCATATAATAATAAATAATTAATTAAAATTAATCCACAGGAATTCCAAAATTATAGAGTACTTCAAAGAGTAAAAACAAATATTGAACTTATATGGATTTCTTGTTTTCCTTTCTTACTGTCTTGCTCTGTTGGATAGGGTTCTAGCGCTTTCAAGCACAAGCTTAAAATATATACAAAATTAGTGTTGTAGGATATATTTATTTCTTGACATTGCTTATTAGCTTGGCATAATTACCTCAATGTGAGAGGGGCTGGGGAGCCCATGATTTTCCCAGTCATGGTGGATGACAGGATATTATCTCAAACTGTGATGGGAGATAATTCGCTTTCCACAGAACATTTATGTAATGCTAATTGCATTAATCCTAGGGTGATGTGGCATGTCTTGCTTAACTTGCTTTCTGCTTTTGTGATTTCATTTATTCAGAAGATCTTCTACACTTTCTATCTGGTTATCTGCTGTCCTACATAGACTGGTCACTTGCGAAAGCATGACTAATTATTTTCTCATCACAGGACCTAGTCTGGGGCTGTCTTCTCTATGCCCTTGAAAATATTATTAGCATCAAAAGTGAAGGTGAAAACAAGCCATAAGAGTGCTTCCCAATTAAAAATATCAGAGGGAGAATGCTTGCTGCATCCACTTAGTCACAATGGAAAGGGATTTATTTATATCATGATGAGATTAGACAAACAGACCAGGGAGCAGCTGATGGTGGCTGAGAAATCCTCAGACTCAATATAAGCTGCACTGCTCAGTAATTATTTTTAAATCATGACTGAAGCATGCTAGATAGCTGGACATGGTGATGCTTACCTGTAATCCCAGCCCATGACAGACTGAGGCAGGAGGATTACACCAAGATTACGACTACCCTATACTGTATAATAAATATACCATCCAAGGGTACATAGGAAGACCTCAATTTCCAAAATAAAAAAAAAAAAGAGAGAGAGAGAAAAAAAACAGCATAGCAACTACATCAATAGGAAATCTTCATTTGTGCATTTCTAGGGATTTGTAATATTGGTCAAGTTTTGAGATGTTTTTCTATTTCCGCTCCTGATAAAATATTTCCCATTAGCTATGTTAAACTTTAATCCATGAAGTTTGCCCAAATGAACTGATGCAACTGAAGGAAATTTTCAAATTATTTTCTTACAGATTGAAATTTAGACCAACTTTTATGTCTTCTGCTGAACTGAAGGAAAGACAGAGACCGCCTTATTTCCCCATCCCAACACATCCTCCTCTCTTAGGAGTACCCTCAGCTCTGCTGGGTTGTTAACCATTGTGAACCCTCCTTGTTCAATGACTTGACATCACCAACCAGGCTCTGTAGTTAACACTAACATTTACAAAGTTTACATTTGGTGTTAAACAGTGTGAGAAGATTGCATAAATGATAATGCTATGCATTTCCAGCATTTTTATCATCCTCTTCATTCTGCAAAAGCATGTCTTTAAGTTCTTCATATAATAAACTTCTTAGATAGTGACTGTACCAAAAAAAAAAAAACACTGAAAATAAGTAAGAAATTAAAAATCCATATTAGTGGTAATATTTTAAAGAAATAGAATAAAGTCATGGTTTATAGTACCAAAAATATTTAACTTTAGGGCTTCATTAGATTGAGAATGCATTTCACTTTATTGCAAACAAAAAGAATTTTTTTGAATGATGGATACCCATAACTTGTTATATAGTCCAATGTTTGCAAAATAATATGCTACTTATGATTAAAAAGAATAATTTCATTTATTAATCTGCAATAGATAATGGTTGGTTGAAGCACTTAGAATTCATAATTCTAGGTGCTACAAAGAGAAAAGAATAACAAGGGTCCCAGCAGTCCTTGCTGTTTAATAGGAGGAATAGACATAGCACCTTCTTGTGAAATCAGGACTCTTGAATGACACATTGAAAAGTGGTCCTGAACTAGTTAGAAGAAAAAAATGCATGTGGGCATCTAACAACTTAATTAGGACAATCACCAATAGAATACTTAATAGGTAATGTACATAGAGAAATAATAGCATATGGGGAGCTACAACTAGCTCTGTTTACACAATCATGGGGCTCATAGATAGGCAAGCAAGCTGTGCCTAAGGACTCCTTGCATGGAAACCCATATAGACAATTGAGTTGAAAAAAGCTGTAATGACAGTATTGTTGTAGAAATATTACTCTGGTGGCATCAAGGAGAAAAAATAGAACTGAGAAATGCTTCAGGGTAGGAGCACTTAAAAATATTAATAAGTAAAACCATAAGGTCAGGAGCAAGGGATCCCCAGAGAGAAAAGGCCTTTTGTAATTGACCTAAAGAAAGCCAAGGCTCTCCTCCCACACAGCTACAGAGAAGAGTGAGGATTTGTGTTTGAGTTTTAGAAATAGGAAATGCCCTCTTTTTTATGTAAAGCATGCCAGGCTTCCATATAAAGATGGAGGTCATAGCAAAGGAGACAGTTCATGTACTTAGAGGGAGAGATACCAGTCAGAATTTAGTACAGATACCATTGAGGTGTCATCATGACAGATAACAGATAGCATGCATTTGCATGAAAGCGTTAGATGGGAACAGAGGCGGTGTGAGCCACAGGGATTAGACACGAGGCAGGCAGAGGAAGAATATGAAAAGCAAAATGACCATGGCTGGGCAGATAATTCTCCTTCTAGCCAATGCAGTTTACAAGTATAAAGATCAATGGCAGGAAAGCAGAACACAAAGACAGGTGAGAATTTTATAGAATCAGAAAAATCTACCAATCTGGCTACACAGGAGCCTTCAAATCCCAACAATACAAAGCCAAGTCCACAGCAAGAGGCCTTACAACAAAATGTAATGAGCAAGAAAGAGAAGGGTCTTCAGGTCACCTATCATGTGCCACTTTGAGAAGGATCATTGGCATCAGACAGTATCAGTAGAAAGAGGAGGACCAAGTGCCAAGGAAAAGTAATTAATGCACCTCTCCAAATGTGTGCCATGACATTATGTTCCAAGAAGGACAGCAACGTAAAACCATTCTCAATGTAAAACCAAACTTAGTTTCCCACTGAGTGTCACTGCTACAGGAAAGGAATTCTAACAATCTGACAGCATGGAGGTAAGACACAGCAGATAGAAGGTGAGCTAGAAAGTTAGAAAATGCCGAGAAGTATAAATAAAATGGTGTATGTGTAAATATTGTCAATATTGGCAAATGGCAATGTTTAAATATAATCTTTAAAGAAACAAAATGGTGGCAGGCCCCAGGCTAAATTAGAAGTAGGTATGAGTGTACACCTCTAGGGTGTTTTAATAGGCACTGGTCTGCAATGTGGAAGTACCCATGGAGGACAAGACTTAATAGATACTTCACTGCAACCATACAAGAGGGAGGAAAGAGAAAGGAGAAAGAAGAGAGAAGGGGAGAGAGAGAGAGAGAGAGAGAGAGAGAGAGAGAGAGAGAGAGAGAGAGACAGAGACAGAGAGAGACAGAGAGAGACAGAGAGACAGAGAGACAGAGAGACAGAGAGACAGAGAGGGAGAGAGAGAGAGAAAGGGGGGGAGAGAGAGAGAGTATTTGCTGACAACTTCCATAAGGAGTTCTTTGCCAAAAGTACTACATGTTCAAGTCTTCACATGCCTACAACATACAAAATCAGAGACAACCTGTCACCGACCAGGATACTGCCTGAAGAGCTCCTGTCTGCTGATCATTCTGGGAATATTTAGGAGGAAGGCATTACTCAACTAGGGAAATACTTGCAGCATTTATGAAATATATGCAATTAATGTCAGGACATATATATCCAAAGCAATATGCACACACAAAATTTATTTTGTGCATCAACTGATCTGCATTCACAATTAACCATGTTTCTGTAGCTTAATTGAAGGAAAATGGACTTAATTTCCCATAAATGACTTTTCTGGTATTTTTCTAAGTTCACAAAGGAATATTTTATAGTTCAGTGTCAAAAATAAGCATGTTTTTTGACATCTACAAAGACACAGAAGGAGTCTAATAGTTGAGTTCAGCATAGGCTTCCTCTCTTTGCTTCTTATTTTGTTTTTCTTCCTTTTAATCTTTGGAAATATGGTCTAAAGGTCAATACTCCATGCCACTTTATTGTCAAGTATCTAGACAATTTAATATCTCTTTCTTGATTAATCTATGTAATTATCTTGGAGGCTTCATCCCCAACGTTTACTCAGGGTTTTAGTTGTTAAGTAGCTATTCATTTCCAGCCACATGTGAGACTCTGTTAGTGGCTGTGAGGGACATGGTGATAGAATTCAATTTAAACATCTGTAAATGAACCATCCCAGCTATACAAAATTGAAGTTTGGAGAGGTAGTATGTGTGATTCGTTGCTCTGTCTATCTCATGCACTGTGACACAAAACTAGGCATCCATCAAAGCAGCCACTCTGGGAGGATGGCAGGCCTGTATCAGGAAACCCAAGAAAGGGTGGAGTGGTCAGCAGTAGCTGTCCATATGGGATGCACCCATATCCCCTCAGACTCAGCTCCTTTAGTTAGTTTGTTTCTAAGACTCATTATCATGTAGACAGGACCACTCAGTACTCAGGCACAGGGTGTGGGTGTGGGTGTGTGTTTAGTTTACACAATAATGCTATGCATGTACAGCACTCTCTATTTTGTTAATGTGGGGCACAGCCACTTAAAAGACAGAGACTATGAGAGTGTTCCTAGAGATGTTTAGCCTAAGAAGAGAGATTGTTCTTGATTGTGGGTGGCCCCAAGATCTGTTCATAAGCCAAAGGTAAAACAGAAGAATGCAAACTGACTGCTAGGGTCCATTCTTTCCTAGCATTCCTCCCTTCCCAGCATTTATCCCTTCTCAGTATTCATCCATTCCCAGCATTCATTCCTTCTGAGCATTCCTCTCTTTCCAGCATTCCTCCTTTCCCAGCATTCATCCCTTCTCAGCATTCTTCTCTCCCAGCATTCATCCTATCCTGCATCCTGACTGCAGATGCAATATGGTAACTGGCTACCTCACAACCTTGCCTCCACACCTTCCCCAGCAGAGTGACCTGTACCCTTTTAATTGTGAGCCAAAATGCATCTCTGAATTTTTAGGCTGCCTAAGTTAGATATTTCGCCATGGCACTGAGAAAAGTAACTTATATGGATTGGTGATAATGGAAGTGGAGGTCCCAAAGACTGTTTTTTCTAGTCAGGTGTACCTAACAATTGCTTGTCTGTTGCCTCTGCTAGCTTCCTCCTCACAACTTGTATTTCCTTGCTGTATTGTGGTGTGTGTCTGCAAGAACTAGACTAAGTAAGAGGGAGGCCTTCTGTGTGACTTTTGTAAGTTTCAGGGAGGAGGAGTCACTTCTCATCCTTGCTGTTTATCCAGAGGATGCCTTGCTCATGGTGACAAATGATCAATGCTGCTGCTATTTCTAGTCCATCTGAAGACTCCAGGAGGAAAGGCTGGGCACTCCTATTTGCTAATGACATGACAAGGAAGATCTGAAGCCTGGTGGTTAATGTGGATGCTCCCATTTTCACTTGGTTAAGCTTTGATTCACCACCTGCTTCCTGTAGTGTGTATGTGTTGAGGGAAGGCCAAGGGCTCCTAAAAGTGGCCAGCAAGTTTAACCTTGAAACTACCTCCAGGTTGTTTCCAGCAGCGAAGTTGCTGTAATTGTGGGCACCTGCTGTTCTGAAGGTCATGCTTGCAGATAGAAACCTTCAGAGGCCCTTGGGAGTATTGTCGGGAGAAGTCAAGAAAATATATTCTGCTCAAGGCATGCCCCATTTCTATGAAAAGTGTGATCCTCATGGGAATCCGAAAACAATAGAGTTAAAGAATACTTGACTTATTTCAATGTGCTTTTTCTGGCTTTATGAACAACAATAGCTGTATTTATTTATGTAAGGTAACTAAGAGTTGAAAGAAATGGTGTCTGGGTGCAAATTTATGTAGGTAATTCTTCCCATTAGCTGATTTTGTCTCCAGATAATGTTGGAGTGAGCCTGGATGGGCAATTAACCAATTACCTCTCCTTTGCAAATACAACTGAGGAAACAAACAGTTTAGGCTAGGTATCCAGCCACCACCTAAGCATTGATTCAGAACACAACTTTACATATACTTAATGTGGCAAAATAAAATGGAATGGACTATTTTCTCAGGATTGTCATAGTTCAGAAATGCTTCAAAATATTCAGTATTGTTTAAAATTTTATTCTTTACTCTCACAGAAAACATTTTCTCTTTTTAAAAAAATGGGTGATTTTGTATATATTTGTTTATCCTCTTTTGAGATAAGACACCTATTTTCTGGAATACAAAACCTTAATTCATCTTTTCCCTTGAGAAGCTAATCTGCATTTCCCATGAATGGATCTTTCCAACAAACACTGCTGAGCCTTGACTATGTACAATTACTTTGGAAGAGGTGGGAATCAAATCATGAATAATTGAGTATTATCCTTCCCCATGGATTGTTCATCTAGGAAGTGCATCATTACACAAACAGTCTCCTGGAGAATACGTGTCAGGGTAGAAGTGTTACATACTTGAATATCCTCATCTGTCCCACACTGAGGGAGCACAGCTAAGTGCTCTGACCTATCTACACCTCGTTGACATGGGCATCTATCCCTGTCCTCAGTTCAATAACAAAGATAAATGTTAAAATCACTTTTGTTTACTGAAAGAAACAGAAATGCCAAAAAGAAAGTAATCTGAGATGTTTAATATTTATCAATTCAACATATTTAATGATATATATTGAAATTTCAACTTTTACTTTATGTAAAACTATACAATTATTGTATATAAAAATATTTTAACTATTAAATATTATTACTTATTTTAATAGTTTTAATAGGTTTTGCCCCCATAGACTCATGTGTTTGAATGCTTGGTCCACAGGGAGTGATATTATTAGGAGGCGTGTACTTGTTAGGAAATATGGCCTTGTTGCAGGATATGGGTCAGAGAGGGGTGGGCTTTGATGTCTCTGCTAAGCTCCACCCAGAGTGGAAGAGACACTTTTCTTAGCTGCATTCAGATCAAGATGTGGAACTCTCAGCACCATGTCTGTCTGGACATGGCCATACTTCCTGCTACAGTTATAATGGACTGCACCTCTAAATGTTGTTCTTTATATGAGTTGCCTTGGTCATGGTTTCTCTTCACAGCAATGGAAATCCCAACTAAGAAACTCATAGAAAGTTTCCATCAGTCCCCAGAGCTTATCCTATGCCATGGCGCTCCATACCCAAATTCCTCCCAGAGAGAACTGGTCTCCCAGGAGTACTGACACATAGGCTTGCAGGAGGGACAAGCCACAGTCAGAGACAGCAAGACCAGCTAACACCAGAGATAACCAGATGGCAAGAGGCAAGGGCAAGAACATAAGCAACAGAAACCAAGGCTACTTGGAATCATCAGAACCCAGTTCTCCCACCACAGTGAGCCCTGGATACCCCCAATACACCAGAAAAGCAAGCCTGATTTAAAAATCACATCTCATGATGATGATTGAGGACTTTAAGAAGGATATAAATAATCCCCTTAAAGAAATACAGAGGTAAACAGGTAGAAGAACACAGGTAAACAGGTAGAAACCCTTAAAGAGGAAACACAAAAATCCCTTAAAGACTTATAAGAAAACATAATCAAACAGGTAAAGGAATTGAACAAAACCCTCAATGATCTAAAAATGGAAATAGAAACAGTAAAGAAATCGCAAAGGGAGACAACCCTGGCGATACAAAACCTAGGAAAGAGATCAAGAGTCATTGATACAAGCATCACCAACAGAGTACATGAGATAGAAGAGAGAAACTCAGGTGCAGAAGAAACCATAGAAAACATTGACCCAACAGTCAAAGAAAATGCAAAAAGCAAAAAGCTCCTAGCCCAAAACATTCAGGAAATCCAGGATGCAATGAGAAGACCAAACCTAAGGATAATAGGTATAGAAGAGAGTGAAGATTCCCAAATTAAAGGGCCAGTAATTATCTTCAACAAAATTATAGAAGAAAACTTACCTAACCTAAAGAAAGAGATGCCCATAAACATACAAGAGGCCTATAGAACTCCAAATAGATTGGACCAGAAAAGAAATTTCTCCTATCACAAAATAATCAAAACACCAAACGCATAAAACAAAAAAAGAATATTAAAAGCAGTAAGGGGAAAAGGTCAAATAACATTTAAAGGAAGACCTATCAGAATTACACCAGACTTACTACCAGAGACTATGGAATCTAGAAGAACTTTGGCAGATGTTATACAAACCCTAAGAGAGCAAAAATGCCACTCCAGGCTATAATACCCAGCAAAATTCTCAATTACCATAACTGGAGAAAGATATTACATGACAAAATGAAATTTACACAATATCCTTCCACAAATCCAGCACTACAAGGGATAATAGATGGAAAACACCAACAAAAGGAGGGAAACTACACCCTAGAAAAAGGAAGAAAGTAATCTTCTTTCAAAAAACCCAAAAGAAGATAGCCACACAAACATAAAAATAACATCAAAAATAACAGAAAGCAACAATCACTTTTCCTTAATATCTCTTAACATCAATGGACTTAATTCCCCAGTAAAAAGACATAGACTAATAGACTGGATCTATAAACAAGACCCAACATTGTGCTGCATACAGGAAATGCACCTCAGTATCAAAGACAGACACTACCACAAAGTAAAGGGCTGGAAAAAATTTTCCAAGCAAATGTTCCCAAGAAAAAAGCTGGAGTAGCATTCTAATATTGAGTAGAATCAACTTTCAACCAAAATTATGAAAAAAGATAAGAAGGGCACTTCTTACTCATCAAAGGAAAAATCTACCAAGAAGAACTCTCAATTCTGAACATCTATGCCCCAAATGCAAGGGCACCCACATTTATAAAATAAACTTTACTAAAGCTCAAAACACACATTGCACCTCACACAATAATAGTGGAAGATTTCAACACACCACTCTTATCAACGGTCAGATAGTGGAAACAGAAATTAAACAGAGACACATTGAAACTAACAGAAGTTTTAGACCAAGTGGATTTAATAGATATCTATAGAACATTTCATCTTAAAACAAAAGAATATACCTTCTTCTCAGCACCTCATGGTACCTTCTCCAAAACTGATCATATAATCGGTCACAAAACAGGCCTCATCAGATACAAGAAGATTGAAATTATCCCATGCATCCTATCAGATCACCCCAGACTAAGGCAAGTGTTCAATAGCAACAAAAATAACAGAAAGCCCACATACACATGGAAGCTAAACAATGCTCTACTCAGTAATAACTTGGTCAAGGAAGAAATAAAGAAAGAAATTAAAGACTTTTTAGAATTTAATGAAAATGAAGGCACAATATACCCAAACTTATGGGACACAATGAAAGCAGTGCTAAGAGTAAAAGAAACTCAGCTCTGAGTGCTTCCAAAAAGAAACTGGAGAGAGCATACACTAGCAGCTTGACAGTACCCCTAAAAGCTCTAGAACAAAAAGAAGCAAATACACACAAAAGGAGTAGATGACAGGAAATAATCAAATTCAGGGCTGAAGTCAACCAAGTAGAAACAAAAAGAACTATACAAAGAATCAACAAAACCAGGAGCTGGTTCTTTGAGAAAATCAACAAGACAGATGAACCCTTAGCTAGACTAACCAGATGGCACAGGGACAGTATCCAAATTAACAAAATCAGAAATGAAAAGGGAGACATAACAACAGAACCTGAGGAAATTCATAAAATCTTCAGATCCTACCACAAAAGCCTATATTCAACAAAACTGGAAAATCTGGATGAAATGAAAATTTTTCTAGACAGATACCAGGTACCAAAGTTAAATCAGGATCAGATAAACCATCTAAGCAGTACCATAACCCCTAAAGAAATAGAAGCAGTCCTTAAAAGTCTCCCAACCAAAAAAAGCCCAGGACCAAATGGGTTTAGTGCAGAATTCTATCAGACCTTCAAAGACCTAATACCAATACTCTTCAAACTAGTCCACAAAGTAGAAGCAGAAGAAGCACTACCCAATTCATTCTATGAAGCCACTGTTATTCTATGTATTTTCCCTTGGAGATGGAAATGTTTCTGTCTAATCAGGAACTTGTCACAATTTTCCTTTCATAGAGGACCTCAGAAGAGTTTTTTTCTTCTTCTATCATACTTAATGTTCCAAATAGATTTTAAAAACTGAAAAAGAAATCTCATAGCAATATTTATTCCCCTTAAAATCTATTTGCCAACATCCAAATATATTTGGTCTTCAAATATGACTGCTCTCAGCATCGTAAAGACAAGAAACACAAACAAGGCAGAAGGTTGCTCTGTACACCTCTGTGCACACAGCGTCTATGCAATGAGTTCACAATTTAAATTTAACTAATGCAATCTAAGCATTACTGTGCAATTTAAATAATGCTTTAGAAGAACACTAATCCTCAAAGCAGATATTCAAATTTTACAGAATATCTAAAGTGGGCTTCATTTGTTTCAAGGATTTATATAATGACTTGAATTTTCTAAATTATTATCCTTCAAAAATCTGCTGACTAAGTAGCAAGGGATGGTGGCAGAACAACTTAATAAATTAAGTGCTACCTGGATGCCTGAGCCCTCTCCTCTGACATTGCATGCATTCCTCCTATATATAATTATAGCACTGCAATTTCTAAAAGTTATATTTGAATCATAGTCAACACCTCATTTTTCCTTCTAGCATTGGTAAAATCATCCCTGACAAATGATACTATTTTAATCCAACTAAATTTTACTTTTTTATTTTCACCATTTTTTGTTTTCATTTATTTTTTAACCATATTTTTCTTTCCTTTGGCAGCATACCTTTGGCTAAAATTGGAAGTGAGATTGCCTTTCAATACCTTGGACATTTGTGTTGAGGAGTATTTATCGAGATGGATTTACATCTATTCTGCATAGCCAGTAGTTTTCTCTGGCTTCTCTCTGACCCCTTGCACATATCAGACTCCCACACATTTATACCAGTAAACAGTGGAACGAGAAGACTTTATCTTATGCCAACAGTGCAGTTCAGTCTCTGTAAAAGTCCCATACATCAAAACAGAAGTGTTTATTTCATCCAGATGTCTGGTCTTCATAGAGGCAGAAGGTGAAAATTAAAGAGACAGGGGTTTCTGAAAATATATAATGCTGTTATAAAATTCAAAGACATACTGTTTAAAAAGATAAAATATATTTGAGTCTTTCATACATGAGTATCGTATTTCCTCATATCCTTCCCCACCCTCCCTCTTCCACCTTAGACTAGTCTCTTCTTTCCATTAAACCCCCTCACATTCATGACCTCCATTTCTATCAGTATCTCTTCCCCCATTTCTCCCTCCCTCCCTCCTCCCTCTCTGTGGATATATATACATATATATACATATATGTATGTGTATATATGTATGTATGTATATCCTGAGTCCCTTCAGTGTTGCTCATATGTTCATGCATTTAGGACCAACTGCTTGGTATTTGATAACCTATCAAGGAGAAGGCTGATTTTTTTCTCTCTTGGCAGACATTGTCCATACTTCTTTATCTCAGAGTGGAGCCATGTTCTCACAATGCTCTATGTGTCAACGGGTACTGTCATTGTGCTGGTCTTGTTGAGGTGACTGTGTTGCTGAGATTTTATAGGTGCAGCTTCTCTTTCATATACAGATGACAGACACTATCTCCAACAGATATCCTCCTCCATGCCTCTTACAATCTCTCTGCCCTGTCTTCCATGGTGCTCTCTGGGGTTCAGTACAAGGAATTGTGTTGTAGAGTTATCAAGTGGGTTTAGATACCCCAAGGGAGTTGTTCTCTCTGTCTTGACCAGTTGTGTCTTTCTGAAATGTTCTCTGTCTACTATCAAATGAAGCTCCTTCTATGGTGACTAGTGAGAGCTATGTTTACTCTGCACATAAGAATAAGTCTTAGGATGTAATTAGAAATTATGCTGATTTACAAGACTAAGAGTATTAGGTTCTCCTCTGGGGTCTATAGCCTCACCAGGTGTGGGTAGTTAATCAGGTTGACATTACCAGGCATGAGTTTCCTACTGTTGGGTGAGCCTTAAGGCCAAGCAGATGGCTGCTGGTTTCTCCTAAGATATAAAAACCACTCCTGTACCTTTGGGTATTTTTCCATATTGGTCATCATTATGGTCCATATATTTTCTTTTAATCTATTTTCCTTTTTCATCAAAAATAAGGATCTTAGAATGCCTTATATTAGATAAAGGAATGAAATGTGTGAAGCCCATTTTCAAGATGGTCAGTTTTATGACTTTGGAAAATGCTGTCTGGCTGAGGATGTTCATGGGGTGAGAAGGTGAGGAGAAAACCAAATCTCGTAGAGGAAAATGAGTAACACAAGCACCTCCATTCTGTTGATGGAAACCCAGTGTTCTCAGATGACAGAACGCCTCATACTATGGTGGGACTGATTGCTCTGGTAGCATGTGTATAGTACAGGATGGCCAATGTGTATAGATAGTACAGGATGGCCAAGTCAGTCATCAATGGGAGGACAGGCCCTTGGCCCTGTAAAGGTTCTATGTCCCAGTGTAGGGGAATGCCAGGGCCAGTAAGCAGGAAGGGGTGGGGTGGCGAGCCGGGGGAGGGGGAGGGAACAGGAGTTTGTTCTTGTTGATGTTTTTTGGCTTTTTTTTTTTTTTTGGAGGGGAAACTGGGAAATATGACTTGCAAATAAAGAAAATATGTAATAAAAGAAAAAAATTTAAAATTAAAAAAAATTTTAAAAAATGCCTCTTACTAGTAGGAATACATGACATTTATTCTCCAGGGACTTTTCTTTTCATGAAAAGGCCTGTAATTAAGAAGTTTCTTTTTCAGTATCAATACTCTTCAATATTCACAGGAAAAGTAACACAATAAACTCTAAGTGAGAAGGAAAATATTATAATATAAAGGAGTTTCTACTAGCATTATAGTTTAAGTTTGAGGATTTTCTGATAGAATCTGGGTGTTTGGGGAATCACTGGGGAGATTTTTATTGATCTTTTTTGTACTAGGTGACAAATTCAAATGCTTTTTTTATCAAATGTTTTATTTATCATACAAATAATTGGATCCATTATGGTACATTTCTAGTTATATATCACTCTACCAGGGTATATTCACCTTCTCCCCCATCACCTACCATGGTCTAGCCCCTTGATTCCTGGTTGGTTTCTTGCCCTCCTGAAAAGCCCTTCTTTGGCTTTTATATCTTGTATATATCTAGAGTCTATGCATTGGAAAGACCATGCCATAGCTGCCCCTATTCTTCTTTTATAACTACTTTGTCTCTGATGAAAAGTTCATTTATATTTGGCTATTTGAAAAGGAACATACATTTTCCTGGATAGAAATATAGAGAAGCATATTGACTGGATAATGGTCCAGCTGACCAATATAGCCACTGCATTCAAGTCTACTGGATGAAGTTACTCAGAGGAGGAGTGTGATTTATGAGCAAGTGCACCAGAGGAACTCTTTTGCCCAGCATGTTCAGTTGGTGGATAACCACAACACTGGAGAGTCCTTACCCTCAGTCCTAAATGTTCAACCTATCCCATGTATCTACATCAGGAGAGAATGGTGAGTGGACTCTCAGATAAGGAACTGCAGACCAAGCTTCTCCACCTGAGGAGCCATCAGCAATCATTCTCATTACCCTAGACTGTGATACCCACCCTCTGAATTGTTTTGCTTATTTCATTTAACTAACTGCTGGCTAAGGTCTTCTGTAGATCAACATAGGTTCCTGATGATCATGTTGCTACCAGGCATGACCTTATACTCTACTATATTATACTCTACTAAACAGACATTATACTCAACTGTAACAATAGCAATAACATTCAGTTTTCAGTGTTAAACCAAAGCCGTAACTGTGGCTTAATAATTCTGTATCTGAACAATGTTTGACTCCTTTTGGAGTTTCTGGAGCAACAAAACAGTCACAATGCAGTGGTTCCATTGAAGAATTTCAGCATATTTAATGGTACATGTGAATTTAATCCCCAGGGCTCAATATTCTGTGATACAAGCCAGAAAGAACACATGAAGTTACTAAGAGGAAGGGTTATTTCAGCTGGTGTTTGGAATTATCACTTTCAGTGGGATTTACATAATCAAAAAGTGTGGTTTCCCTTTAGAATGTTTTCCCAACGATTGAAGGAAAAGTCACAGTGATGCCAAATCTATAACCATAGCAAGTAAATATCCTACTTCCTTCCCTTCCTCGGGGATATTGTTGACTGAGTCACATAAACACAATCACCTTCTGGTGAACAGAGGGCCAATGTTGAGTTCCAAACAGGATTCTGAGGCATCATGTCAATTCCTGGTTCTACACTTTGCTGTTTTCTCTGTTGTTAGAAGTGGATAATCACAACAGTAATTCAAAGATTACTGCAAAGATAAAATGAACACTTATCATATCAGGCAAATGCCGAAGAGCAGGCAGAATTCTCATCTGTTTGGGAACATTACATAGCAGGGAATCATGTCTCTTCATTCAAAAGAAATGATGAGACAGAAAGAGTTGGGGCAGGAGGACAAAAAGAAAGGGACCACAAATAGAAGATGTTTCTATGTACATTTTATGCTAGTTGTTTACAAATATTTTTTTCTTGGGGGAGGGATTTAAAAATAAATGCAACCATGTTTTTAATGATATGAATAAACATGGAGAGACTTCCCTGTTTGATTTATAGCTTCATGCTTTAAGACTTTTGTTCTTCACCTGCACCATATTAGGAAACAAAGTGCTTTAAAGCCAATTAAGAACCTTGCCTAGCAGATCTCCCAGACTGGGGATTGAACAAATACACACTCATGTGACCTTGTCACAATACATCCTCTGGGAAGTCAAAGACCCCAACCCTATTTGTATACCACTGGCATGTATCAAGGAGCTACCAACAGACAGCCTTGTAGGTTCTTCTTGTCTCTTAACTAGAAGTAAAGGAAGGAGTGGCAAAACGGTTCAGGGAACTTGCTGCCTAGCATGATGAATTTAATCTCTAGTGCTCAAACAGTAGAAGGAGAGACCTTACTCTCTCAAATTGTCATCTGACTTTCCATGTGCTTGCCATGGCATGTGCATGACTTTCTAGACATACACATACACACACACACACACACACACACACACACACACACACACACACAAATAGAATAAATGTTTAGAGATAAAAGTTAATTCCTATAGCCTTGTTTTATGAGAAATTACTACTTCTGAGCCAAGTGAACTTTGGAAGGATTTGAAGATACTGGTAAGAAATCTCAGTTTAGAAAGTAAAAAATAAATTTAAAACTCTCAGTCTTATAGTATTTTGTAACTACACACTGATTACTCATTAGCATCATGGTCATGAAGGAACCTTAACTAAAGTCTACATCTGCAAGGATGTTGTGTCCTCCAGAGGTTCCTACTAATTGCCCCTTTTACTGTCCAGCCAAAATGAACACCAAGCTACCCGGTGTGAATTCATCTAAAATCAAAGTCAGTTACAAAGATCCAAAACTATATTCAATATCTCCTTCATCATCAGAAATTAAACTTGGGGACAACAAATGAGTCTCTTGGTGTTATACATATGTTGCAACTCAGACTACAGAAGAATCCTATTGATTGATGGCTAGTGGAATATTTGGTTTGGGTCATAAAAGTTCATGTCTTCATAACATCAAAAGGTCTTCCAGTTAGCAGAAGCAGTAGGAGTTTTTGTTCCAACTGCCAGCATGTACCAGTACCAGATCAGGGGTGGGCTAAGTTTTCAAGGGATGGTTCTTTAACCCCCAAATCTGGATTTATGAATTTCCTGGGGCCGCTGACTTCAACTTTACATGGTGTCTGTTTTAAACTGAAATGACTATGAGCTCATTGGCCTCTCTCAGCATTTCAGGGACAGAGTAATGCTTGTTAGTGTTGCACACCTACAAGGAAAAAAATAATTGTTTTTCAGGATGGATAAGCCCTAGTCTCACACATACCTAAAGAAGAAGTAGTAAGCAGCAAAGCACAGGGTTTCTACAACAAGTGTTTCAGGCTTTAAAGTAGGTGCTACGATGTGTAGAGGCTAAGGAGAATAGGAAGGAAGTTGAAGGCAACTCATGAGTGATATAGATAACAGTCTTTGCAGTGCAGGCTTTGCAGTACAGGCTTTGCAGTACAGGCTTTGCAGTGCTGGCTTTACAGTGCAGGCTTTGCAGTGCAGCCTTTGCAGTACAGCCTTTGCAGTACAGGCTTTGCAATACAGGCTTTGCAGTACAGGCTTTGCAGTACAGCCTTTACAGTATAGCCTTTGCAGTACAGGCTTTGCAGTGGTGGCTTTGCAGTACAGCTTTTGCAGTACAGGCTTTTCAATACAGGCTTTGCAGTGTAGCCTTTGCAGTACAGCCTTTGCAGTACAGGCTTTTCAATACAGGCTTTGCAGTGCAGGCTTTGCAGTGCAGGCTTTGCAGTACAGGCTTTGCAGTGCAGGCTTTGCAGTGCAGACTTTGCAGTGCA
>NW_022196905.1:152719422-152735881 GCF_008632895.1 Mastomys coucha | reverse complement strand
AGGCTTTGCAGTGCAGACTTTGCAGTGCAGGCTTTGCAGTCCAGCCTTTGCAGTGCAGGCTTTGCAGTGCAGACTTTGCAATGCAGGCTTTGCAGTACAGGCTTTGTAGTACAGCCTTTTTGCAGTGCAGCCTTTGCAGTACAGCCTTTGCAGTACAGGCTTCGGGAATAACACTGATCCCCAAATCTTAATATCCTAAGCTCCAGGATTTGTGATTATGTTATTTCATGGGAGGAAAAATCTTAAAGAATATTGCTGTGTAATCTCAAGGGCTTCTAACACACACACACACACACATACACGCACACACATACACACACATGTACACACACACGAAATAATACATTTAGCAATCTTTAAAGAGTTCTTTCCCTAATAAATATGTTTACGTGTTTCAGAAGTTATGACGCACACAGTATACCCTAAAATAGACTGTGTACCTGAGGCTAGAGTGGAGATGAGAACATGCTATCACACATAATCACAAGCATGAAACAGGAGACCACTGTCATCTCCCAGGGAGTCCAGTTGCCTCAGTACATAGATTAGATGATCAGTTCCAAAGCTGACATGAATCTGCCAAGGAACTTGGGAACTCACAAAGAGTACTCACCTTTTTAAGGGGTATTAAAGACAAGAATTTGAAGTAGGTCCTATGTCATAATTCAAATTACTTTTTTCCAGCAAAGAATAATCATCTTTGTATGAAGTAAGTAGATTATACCTATAAAGGAATATTTTTTTAAGTATTGTTATTGGGCTAAAATGACTTGGTGCTAGAGGCTCTTGATGCCAATAATCCTGATGACCTGAATTTAACCTCTGGAACCCATGTGGCACAAGGAGTGAAACTGATTCCCTAACGTTTCCTTTAGATTCCATCTTCCTATCTTTGACTCAACCCTGATGTCTTCAGTTAGAATCTTAGTGCTCAAAGCCCAGTCATCCTCCCATATTTCATGAAGGTGTGGCTTCATGGAAAGCTTCCTAGGAACTTACACAAAGCAGCCAATACCTCTGCTGCCTCAGCAATAGTTCTGGAAGGGGAGAGCGTGGGTGGGCACACTGTGACACCTCCTGACAAGAAAGAAGTAAACAGAAACGCTGCCTCCCTTTCTAAAGTAATTGATTCACCGCTGCGTTGTGCCTGCGAGCTTTCAATCTAGATTTATTTTGCATCCATAGACTGAGGTTTCATTTTAGTGCTTCCCTGTGTGCCTCTACTGTAGAGAATCCCTTCTTCTTATACAGAATCAAATCAGATATAAATACTGATGCAACCTCAGATACTCATTCAAATAAGATAAACCAAGATTGGATTTTGTGATTTGACACGTGATACCATGTAACTATGGCAGCATGAGGTTAAAGTATCTTGGCATGCTCAGGGCTATCACTTCCTATTGTGCTTCTCAAATAAAAAAAATCAGGATTAAGAGAGTGTATATTAAATATTAAAGGCAAAGTTGGTGAATTAACTATACGCTTCACCAAGCTTAGCCTCTCTATACATGAAACAAGGAAACCAATGATCTCTTCTTATGTCATGCTTTTAAATGTCAGATTGAACAATGGATTTATAATCCTTAAGTGTCTGACAATGGCCTTATTTTGCAAAAAACTCAAAACTATAGCCAGCAGATGGCGCAACTTCATAGTACAGGCCTTGCAGCTGGTCCTTGGTGGCCCCTAAGACCTTGGCTGGTCTAATGGGCAGGGGTTGTAGCCCTCTCTTTACATACACGGTTGACCTGGAAGGCAGTCACACCAGATAACTGAAGTGGACAGGCCTTGACATGTCTGTGTCATTGTCTGGGAACCATTGTTTCAGCATTGCTGTAGGACACAGTATGACACAAAATATAAAGTCTCTTCCAAGAGAGTTTGTTATATAAACTGATGAATCCACAGAACTGTCACTGTTGTGCGAGAGTTTCTCTCTTAAGTTCCATGAATGCAACCATGACATTTCAGAGATACTCCTCAAGAATGAATCATAATATTTTCTGGTCTTTCTCCATAAAAAGTTTTATTTGCATATAAAAATTCAGTAAAAGTAAATATATGCAAGATTCAGTAAGTACCCCTTATAGTATAATTAATTTAAAATGAAATAATTAATTGTATAATCCATGTCTTGAACTTGGATGTTTGCCAAAGAAAAACATCCAATTTATTTATTTTAAATACAAAAAAAATTTAACTCATACGATTATGAGGGTTCTACCCTCTGACTACACTGTCATCATATTTTTAAAACCATTTATGCAAATGTTGTTACTGCCTTTGCTTATGACACCTCAGAGAGTTGTTTGAGACCGTTCTCAGTGGAGGCAAATGTCCAATGCTGTGGACATTTTAATCTCCAGATGTTTAACTCAACACACCAGAATCCTTGTATGAGTAATCCAACTAGCCACACAAACCCTGGAGACTACAAGCTCTTATAAGAAAAAGATAATACCCCCTTTTCCAATATCCAAATAAATGGTATTAGCAGAATAAAAAATTGAGGCAGAGCTTAGAAAAGTGCTTACAAAACACATACCCAATTAATTCATGATATTAAAAAGATACAAGGAACCTGAGCATGGTGGTGTACTCCTTTAATCGCAGTACTTTGAAGGCAGAGACATGTAGATCTCTGAGTTCGAGCCCATCACGGTCCACAAAATAAGTTATAGCACAGCCAGGGTACACAGAGAAACTCTGTCTTGGAAAAAATATATATACCATATACACACATATATACACATATATATGAACATATGTATGTATATATTTATATATTTATGAAACTCTCAAAATTTATCACTAGTGAAACAAACCATCAAAGATGACCAAGAGACTTGAACAGAGTCCTCATCAAAGAAGAAAGTTCTCAGATGCTGGCATTCTGTGGGAAGGTACTCAACCTAGGATGTCCTTAGGAGACACTGATTCAGACAGGAAGGCGAATGCAATTCAGTAGCAATAACACCACATCCTGCAATGAGACTGGCCAGCGGCAACACATACTCACAGATGTGGAATGAAAAACAGTGTTGGATCTGGGTTTGTTCAGTTCTTACAAAACCATATGCATTCCTACCATCTCCTCCAACACACACAGTTACCAATGTTTATTCAAAGAAATTAAAAGCTCATACACAAACCTGCATGTTTATTCTATAGGACCAAGTTTATAAAAGGTAAATGGATGTACAGACCGTGGTCTAGCCATACAATGGAACATCATTTAGTAATGAAGAGAAGAGATGTCAGAGTTTCAAAGGACATGAGGGAAAGAAGTCAGTGGGAGTAGCATGATTACAACGTGGATGGGACAGGTGAGAGGTCAGAGATGCTCTTGGTGTGGAGAAGACAGTGATAGTAGGCAGAGCCCAGGGAGCATGCACTATCATTCTGTCTTGTGCTCTGGTGTTGAATAGAGGCCATGTGCATTCACCTGAAGCTACACAACTACATCTTCGGGCCTTGTTTTCCAGAGATTCCTTATTATGGGACTTGTTTACTTTGAATTTACTTACTTTTAGCTTTTTATTAATGATTTTTGGTAGTGGTTTGTATTGGATCATATAACCCCATCTACACAGCAATTCACTAATTATATGGATGGCATTACTAATCTTATCAATTTCCTATTGACAGGTCCTTAGGACACTATCCAGTTGAGTTTCTAAATAAGATTACAGAGAACATTCCAATGTTTACCTTTATTGACATGAATGATGATATCTATGGAATAATTTCTTATAAATGAAACTTCACCATGAATATGTAGAATCATCTCAATGTGCAATGGCTATTGTCAAATTTCTCAAAAACATTATGTTAACTAACATGATTGTAGGCTTTGGTATAGCATAACGCACCAAACCCTTCCCTCACACCTCCTGTCCTCACAAAAGAACCAGCCCAAACCAGAGTATTACCACCCTCAGGGTTTGTGTTGTTTCACAGATTTCTATAGAGAGACCATATTTTTACTGACAAGTTTTTAAAGACAGCTGTCAATGTTATACAATTTCTATTCTACCCTCAGCATGATTAAATAGAGCTACATGAAGAAATCTCATTCGATTGGTAGATGTAGATGTATAACACTTCCCTATTAAAAATCACAGAGATTCTTGTATCAATTATGCCAATCATGATTGACATAAAATAGTCTCATTAGTAACTAAGTATAAAGATTATGCTTAACCATGATCTGTGTCACAAGACTAGTCACAACTGTTTGAAAGGGTCATAAACAGTATGATAAATCAACAAACACATAATTGACAGATAAAAACTTACAGAAAGCCTTGCAATCCATACTTAGAAGGAAATGTGCATCTATAGCCTGATATTATTAAGACAGAAGGAGAAAAAATCAATAAATAAAATATTCATTTCAAAAGTTAGATAAAGCTTACAACATATTTTAAAATGTAGATTCATATATTAAAATATAAGAGCTGATATACATTAAATTGAATATAGAACATAGCACTTTGCAACTCTAAACATGGTTGCTGTAGAGATAAATAAATTTGAAAAAAGTAATTCACAAGACTAGTCAGGATGAAGAATAACACACACACACACACACACACACACACACACATCCTCATATATTGCTAATATTGGGGAGAGAAAATGACACACTACAGATTCTTCAGATACTGGAAAATTTCCAGTAAGTCATAAAATTTACCTGATGGAAATGAGTATAAACAATCAAACAGAGTGAATTTTTTTCTAAAAAAATACAAACTGCCGATATTGGCAGACACAATAAAGCCAAACAACACCCAAAAGGACTGGGAGATAAGTCCTCCATCCATGAAAGAAGTTAGTAGACAGGCTGCCTGTGAGGATCAGCTGAGCAGCCACCATCATTGTAGCTACTAACTACACTACTGTGTGATAGAACATCTTGTGGGGACATAGTCTACTGTCTGTTGTTGTCACCAAACAACTGCACACTAAAAACCAATTGGTTGCCTCACTGCCCAGCAAGGTCAGTTAAAATTAAAACAGGCATTGCTAAGTGCTGGTGAGAATGTGGGACAACTATGTTTTGGGAACTGAAGGAGGAGAGTCACTTGAAGGTGTGTTGCTTCCTGATGGCAAACCTCTCTGTATTTTAATCCAGTAATTGTACTTCTTGTCCAACAACAAAATCACTCAAAGTCCCCTATGTAATACTATAATCTCAGAAGCTCCAATACCCATCCATCCATCTCTGAAGAAAACAGAAAAATTGAAGAGATCACACATTACAGGGATAGGATAGCAGGAAGCAATAGGGTTGAATAATCTCTTGCTGCATGAAAGATGAAAACAGGGAGGCTAGAAATATTTGTTTGAAGTTCAAAAACAAATTCATGGTAGTGGCCATGTAGGCAGAAGCAGGATGAGGCACGGATGGAGGAGACTCAACGTAGGTGGTCCCAGACCTTTTCCCATTTTTCTTTATGAGTGCTTGTTTAAAACCATGTTCACTCACTAAACCCTGAAATATTTGAGATAATCTTTAAGTCTTTTTCAGAAAAGTAGGATCTTGAAGAATTGCTGCTTTCCAGCGAACACGCCTAAATGGCTCCATTTCCACCTTAGGATCCTGAAATTACTTAGCAGAATTTACATCTGTGATTAAGTCGAGGAACTAGGAGACTCGCAATTAGGAGTTCAAATCCAGCTCTTGTACTTTGTCCTCTTTAGTTAGTATTTGATGGTTATTCCCTTCGTTTCTACCTTCCTTCCACAGTTCTTCTCCCCTTCTGCTTTCATCCAGTCAGCTGTCTCACCTGTGGAAACAACCCATTCTACCTGGGTGTTTATTTGAGCTTTGTAACTGATATCAAATGGCACTCACTCTGCCCTCCTGTCAATCATGAGTACCCTCCAAAGCCTCTCCACAGGACAGAATGGAGAGCCTAGCTTCTGCTCAGGCCTGAAGGTCAGGTTAGTAAGTCAGGACCTGCAGCTCCATTGGCCAAGTACTCTGAGTCTGGAAAGAATTTCAAAGCCAACCACAGAACCCCACTCCTGAGCTGACACCTGGCTGTTACATCTGCCATATTATCATACTCGATGTACTATCTGCTTCCTTGCTGCATCTATGTTCATGGGATGTGACAAGGCAGGAACTCAGGTGTGTGGTCTTGGTGCAAGCTCCTTTTCTTTGACAACCCTAGTTGAGGACAGAGCACAGCAGCCTTTTCTAATTGAAACTATCAGGGCTCCTCTGAGATAAGGATTGTGGCTGAACCTGTATGCAAGGATACATCCTGGGCTCTAGCTCTAGAGCGCTGGGCTGTCAAGCTGTGTGGTCCTCCCTTCCAGGCTCTCAGACTCTGTGTGGTCCTCCCTCACAAGCTCTCAGACTAGGAGGTCCTCTCTCCATCTCTCCTTTGATTTTCTCAACATGAATTGCTATGATAGAGATGATTTCTCTCTCCACAGTGTGCAATGTGTATATACCACGACAGTGCACAGGTATGTACTGTCATAGAACATGTACACATTTCTGAAATACATAAATGAGCATTTATCTATGTCTTACTCAGGGTTTGTATTCCTGCACAAAGCATCATGACCAAGAAGCAAGTTGGGGAGGAAAGGGTTTATTCAGTTTACACTTCCACATTGCTGCTCATCACCAAAGGAAGTCAGGACTGGAACTCAAGCAGGTCAGGAAACAGGAGCCGATGCAGAGGCCATGGAGGGATGTTACTTACTGATTTGCTTCCCCTGCCTTGCTCAGCTTGTTCTCTTATAAAACCCAAGAATACCACCCCAGGGACGGCACCAGCCACCATGGGCCCTCCCCACCTCGATCACTAATTGAGAAAATTCCTTATAGCTGGATCTCATGGAGGCATTTCCTCAAGGTAGGCTCCTTTCTCTGTGATAACTCCAGCTTGTGTCAAGTTGATAAAAAAAAACCCAGCCAGTACAATCTAAGATACAGTTTGGTCTTTTTTACACTTAGTTATTATGTGTTTGTGTGTGTGTGTACATACATGTACACACTTGCCACAATGTACTTGTGGTGGTCAGAGGACAGTTGTCAGGAGTCGATTCTGTCCTACCATGTGGCCCAGAGGACAGTTGTCAAGAGTCGATTCTGTCCTACCATGTGGCAGATGCCTTTACTTGCTGGACCATCTTACCAGCCATAGGAAACACCTTTAGTGCCTCCAGGAGAGGCAGGTTGGTTGATGCAGATCACAGATTAATTGTAGTGACTGAACAAAGGAGGCATCATGCAATGTGTGCAACAACCACCTCTGTCTGCTGCGAACATAGTGGAGTCTATTGTTTAATTTCCCAGAAATATTGTTGTGCAGGTAACAAGAGGTGAAGGCATGAACTTGACCTTCACTTGGCATGAAAACAGAATTTCATAGGTGAGAACTGACAATGTTCACTAGCTGTCATGATTTTGTTTGTTAACTATGCATGAAAATCGTCTAGAA
Source organism: Mastomys coucha (assembly GCF_008632895.1). Classification (NCBI taxonomy): domain Eukaryota; kingdom Metazoa; phylum Chordata; class Mammalia; order Rodentia; family Muridae; genus Mastomys; species Mastomys coucha. The sequence goes on along the minus strand of NW_022196905.1, from coordinate 152,728,409 downwards.
ATGGCAATAAATTTCAAATAAGACTCTGGCTCCTGATCATGGAGCCCTATCCTTTCCAGTATGTACCTAGACAAGGCAGATACTTCTGGCCTAGAAACCCTACCTGCTCTCAGATCTAAGCCTGCCAGGCTGGGCTGTTATCATTGGAAATAAGCTAGGACGCGTAAGGCTGTGAGTGCCATGTGCTGAGTGCTGAATGCTAAATATGGGGTTGAGTGTTGAATGTTAAGTACTGAAGATTGCTGAATGCTGATACCACTCCAGGTTATTTGGGATCCATGGCCTTTGCATGATACCGGGTTTCAAATTTGCTAACATTTTCTGGTTGGTTCTAACACAGAGAATCATATGGAAAGCATACACGAAAAGCAGATGGCTAGCTCTGTCTGTGGGACTGATCCCCACCAAAATCCAGGCTAGGAGGCTCGAGTCCTGGGCTGTCTTCTCCCTCCCTGTAAGGTCAAGGCTGTGCCACACTATTACTCCTCAACAGAGAACTGAGTCAGGTGAGTTTGAGCTGCTGCTGATTTCTGGTCTTTAGAAAGCAGACATGATATCTTTATTGTGGTTAAATAATGAATCTCAACTATCAGAGCACTGGGGTTTGGATCCTCAGAGCTCCAACTGTTCTAACTGCCTTTACTCTACAGGAAATATCTCTATATCTTGTAAAGAAACACCCCTTTGTGGGTTAGCTGTTCTTTTCTTAGTTGTTATCAAATGGATCTTGACTTGCACAATAGCTGATCAATTTAAACATGAGAGTTTGAAAGTCCCACTGTTTATTAAATTATTAATGAGTGCATGTGTTCACAGTTTTCATGGAAACAAACTTAACAAATAGCATCATTGATGAAAAAAATAAAAAGAGGGCATGCAGTGACAGGATGCTGGAAAAGAGATTGTACATCTCTACTATTGGTAACTGCCCCTGGTACCTATAGTAGGTGATTGCCAGAGGAGCCTCAAAGGAAACACAAGCTATGTAAGCCTCAAGGGAGCTTACCAAATTGCAGAACTGTTGGACAGAATGTCTGTTGATGAAGTTTGACTGGACATACCTAGATATCAAGCTGTGATACAACAGCTGTATTGTGCATAGCAGCAAAGAAATAGAACCTGACTGGATGCCCATCAACAGAAGAGAGGTCCTGCCAGTGTGGTTCATGTGCACAATGGCACTTTACTTGGCTATTCAGCAAGATGAAGTTAGAATATTGGTAGGCAAATAGACAAAACTGGAAATTATTGTATTAAGTAATGCAAACCAGACCCAGAAAGACAAATACCATATAGTCTTTCTCATACACTGACCTTAGTTTTAAGCATGTACATATTAGAATATGTATAGTTCGTGATACCAGAAAGGAGACCAGGAGCTGGGAGGGAGGGAACAGGACAGCAGACCACACTTGGTTTAAAGCAGAGAGATTATTTAAGCATGGAAGGAGATGAAGAGGAAAGAGTGTATGGCAGAAGAGGAGGGTGGGGGAATCCATACAACAAATTATGTTTGGTAATTCCATAGTGAAATGTAATACTTTATATGCAAATTTGAAGATGCAGTGTGTGAGACTTGATGACAAGGACCAGCCATTAGAAAAAGTTGAGTACGTTCCATGTTCTCAGCTCTGTGTTCATCATTTGTAGTGAAAGCAGTTTGCATCACTGAGATCTTAGTAGAGCTGTCTACTGGTTAGTGTCTCTTCTCACTTGTGCTGATAAGGTGAGCTGGAATTCAGGACTTAGATCCCTCCTGTTTTCTTTTATCAGAGCTTCATCACATTCTAATGTAGGATCTTGAGCATGGTACTGAGCTTCCACATTGCTGTTCTTGTAAACATGAAATGAGGCTATAAGACACTCACCTCCTGTGGTCACTTAGAAAACTGAGTGCCTCTTTTGGAGGACATGGGACAGAGATCTGGTGGGCTGAATACAGCTGAAATGCTGTAAAAGCAGCCTTATCCTTCTTCTTAGGATCTGCCATGGGCCTCATGCTGGCTTGAAGGCCCAGCAGGGGCTCAACTAATGTGGGAAACTTTGTTTTTCCTTTAGTTCCCTTATTATTGTTCTTAAGTTTTCAACTGGTGGTGTTAAGTATTCTCCTGGTGGTGAATCAAAAGTGCAAAATGTGTTTCCTTCACCAAGGTATTATTCTTAGAAAAGTATTCATGCAAATGAAGTCCTGAGAAAAAGTCTCCAGGAAGATTGTCAAATACAGAATAGATGAATTTCCATGAAGTGATGAATGATACTCACCTCTTATCCCTGACATTTTTTTTTATATTTTCAATATCAAATCTTATAAAGCAAATGAATACTTGATCAATTCATTGATTATGAGAAGACACCAGGAAAGTTGATCAAATCACTCCAACATGTTATTACTCTGACCTAAAATAAAATATTAACATAAAAAACCCCAAGTACCCTCCTTGGTTTTCTCCAGCTGAAATTATATGCACTCATATTCAAACAGGTCTGCTTTCCGCAGTTTAGCTCTGGGCTCTGCCAATGTTTTCTTCTTATAATTTTAGTTTTATTCTACCCCTAAGGTTGCAATATAAGTCTTGGGTTGGGTTATAAGTCTTCATAAACTCCAACACCATGTAAATATGTCTTCTTTTCTTGCAGAAAGATCTGCCAATTATAATTTTAAACAATTGCCTTCTTTGCTCACCAGTTAATGCCATGATAAATAAGGTAAAGAAACTTATAAACATTTAAATTTCCCAATAATCTAATACTCCTGGAGATAAAATATGTTCCCATTAGGATGCTTGATCAGAGTCAGTTCAAAACAACCATAATAGAAGAGTAAGTTGGGTGATAATTCTCAAATGTTTGTATGCTTGACATGTGCACTAGGTGACAACTACCTTTCTCAAACATTAGAAATCTCGAGATGAATAGGACACAGTCCCACACTGAAGAAATTTGTGTAAATTGTTAGGGAAATAAAAACTAACAAACACACTGTTCACTGTGCTGAGCTGGCATGGGCATCTCTGGTCAGGGTAAAGGCTGGAGTGGTGTTGGGAGGGTTTCTTAATGGAGATTACCAGTGAGATCTTACCTGACTTTTAAAGCTTATGGCACAAGTTATGGTAAGGACATTGCCATCAGTGCAAATACAAGGAGCAAATGCAGAAGTGACAACCTGTGCCACTGAACTAGAGAGTTTTGAGGGGCCCCTTCAGGAACAGTGAAGGAAGATGAATTTGTTGAGAGATACTGAGACAGACCTGGAAATGTAGACAGGACCCACAACATGCAGGGTCTGTGTTCCTGGTAGAAGCATCAGCAGCGTTCTGGGAATCAGGACAGACAGATACGTTCGTCCTTGCCTTGCATGTCCACTGAGCCACCATCTGGTCCCTAGCAAAAGCAATGACATAAATTAGGTAGGTTCCCTCCTCCATGTGGACAGACATTTCTTCTCGTTGCTCCTCTCAGAAGAGGGACGTGCCTTGTTGGGAACAGAATCTAATTAAATACCTGCTCTGAGAATAATCAAATCATGTCTGTCTCTTTATTAAAGTTCTGTTGGCAAGAAGAATTCACATTTCACATGTGTACAGAAGCCAGGTTATCAGCTCTGGGTGTCCCTATGTCTTCCATTTGAGAACTGGTTCCGATGCCTTTCCACCTGTGATGTCACCTGATCCCGCACCATGCACCTCACTGAGGTCCAGCTCTCGGTACAGTCTCCTTCCATCTCCACCTTTTCATCTTATCTGATGCTTCTTCCCAGAAAGTTTTTCTCTAGGATCTCGCATTGCTGTCTTATGAGTCATCTGCTTGCAGTTCCCCAGGAAGGTCTTCCCCACCATAGACCCTCTGCTAGACCTCTCGTCTTTAGGCAGACCTGCTGTCTTTTTGAGAAACACATACCATTCTCAGGCAATGCTTCATCTCTTTCACTATCTATTGTTATTGTCTGGCGACTCTCTTCCCCTTATGCTCTAACACATACCCCAGGACTCATCACAAGCCAGGACATCTCCTGCCTAGGCACATTTGTGAAGCAGCCCTTTGGGCAGTATCCACATGTAATCAGCACTGAGTAAGTGCTTTTTGAATGGTGATTATGGGAGTGAGTAAACCAGTGGAAGGAAGCTCCTCATCTGAGCTACACAGCTGGATCCCTCTACGTCCACAATAATGTTTAGCCTACAAAATGGACCCCGCCTGTATCAATTCCACAGGAGCTTGAACCACTGTCAATGTTTTCCTTAGGTAGTTCGTTGTGAGATATAAACATATACTTTGCAGCTTTTTATATTCATACGGCTTCATGCCTGCATTGGTTTCTATGACAACCCTAACAAGGGAGGAAGAAACACCTGTAGGATGACACTTTGGAGGAAAGTTGAATTTGTGCACAATGAGAAGTAAGGCTGTCATTCCCTTTGTTTACATGCTGAAATCTGGGTTCCCTGGCACCATTTGTTAAATGTGTGTGGGCATGGTATCTTTGTCAAAAATCAGGTAACTACAGTTACATGGAATTACATATGCGTCCTCAGGTCTGTCATATAGATCAGTGTGTCTGTTTCTGTGCCAGTGGAACCAGGCTGTTTACTATTATTCAGCAGTATGATTTGAAATGGGTGTGGTGATAGCTCCTACACTACTCTCTTTGGTCTTTTGGTCAGGATTGCTTGCCTGTCCTTCTACCCCCATAGACATTTATGCATTGTTTTGTGAGGCAGATTAGAATAAATGAGGCAGGCACAATAAAATGGCTTACTATGTGCTATTTAATATGAACAGTAGATGTCTAGATCACTATGCAATTCCTTCTCAAAATCTTGAGTTGTGACACAGGGTTTGTCATTCATCCATGTGCAGACCGTTGCTGCAAACTTGGCTGAAAACTAAAGTCAGGGAAAGGACTCCAAGGGAGGCAAGTTCACCCAGTACATTCAGAAGGAATGTCTCCTGACAGGAGGATCATGCAGGGTTGGCCCTGCACTGCTCACTGGCTGAAGGGTCAAAGGATAGAAAGCCGACTAGACCAGTTGGCTTTCCTCATAGACAACACTGTAGCATGACCCGGCTGTTGCAGAACCAGACAGACCTTTACTTCTTTGGAGCAAATGCTTTGAACTAGTAGCTAAATCTATATCCATACTATCCTGAACACAGCTCATTTCACTTTATCTTGGAAGCTAAGCAGGGTTGGGCCTGGTTAGTATTTGCATGGGAGACTCCTATAAATACTTGGTTCAGGGGAGAGGGGGAAGGAGAGGAAGAAAAATAAATGGTAGTCAAGAATCAGGTTTGCAGATGTTCTTTGACTGTGGTTTAAAATTAGGAGAAAACCTTTTAAAATCACAATAATTGGATAATAAATTCCCTCAACAATTTAAGACATAAAGTTCTACCTTAATGAATTGAGAGAGAATAAGGAGAGAGAGAGAAGACAGAGAGAGAGAGAGAAAGAGAGAGAGAGAGAGAGAGAGAGAGAGAGAGAGAGAGAGAGAGAGAGAGAGAGAGAGAGAGAGAGAGAGAGAGATCTTATGAGAAAATTGCACTAGCCAGGCATGGCCACACAAGCCTTTAATCAAAGCACACAGCAGGCAAATGCAGGTGCATCTCTCTGTGAGTTTGAGGCCAGCCTGGTCCTCATAGAAAAAAATAAAAGAAAAAAGAAAGAAGAAGAAGAAAATAAATCTTGAAAAAAAGGAAACGACATTGAGTAATTGAGATATTTTTTTCTCACATCATGAATTTTTAGCACAGCTAATGAGAATTCAAAAGAAATATCATACTAGCAAATATTAAGAAACATGTAAAGTGATTGGCACAGTGAACCCCACATTCATAGAGGTGATTAATTGAATATACTATATAACATTAAGGCAAATTAATAAACTACTCTGTGATTCTTAGGTAGAACTCTGTTTTCATCTACCTTGGCAAAGTGTATTAGAAGAATTATGAACTAATTAGCTTCTGCTGCATAGAAAAGCAACCAGTAAGCCAGACAAAAATGTTTGATCACAACACAGAAACCATGCCTGTGTTGGAGCTGCGCTCTGCATACCTAGCCACAGAAGCAGTGGGAAAGCCTGTCTTGCAAGGTGTAATCTTGAAAACTGATAGTTGAGTGGTAGAGTGAGTGTCTTTGATCAATGTCTCTTCGGGTCAAGCAGAAATCAATCTTTTCAACATCACACAATGCAGGACTCTCTGTGTGTTCCTGTGTGTTCTATGGAATTGGCACAGCCAGGTCCAGACAACTGTGCTTCAGTAGATGGATGCTTGGGAAACTCATCCATATTTCATTCCAATTTGTTTCTTGTTTGGCAACTTTGATTTTTTTTTTTGGATGAACTTATCCTAGATAATAGACTCAATAACTCAACTGTAAGCTATCCTGACAGCTTCTGCTTCCCAGCTATGTAACAGGGACTTGGTTGACCTTCGGTTTTTTACTTCTCTGGTACAAATTCAAGCTGCACTCATGGGGGCCAGGATTCTTTGAACTGGGACAGCCTGTAACATTCTTTCCATTGCTCCTCACCCCTAAAACCAGCTTGGTATGTAATTTTCCTTCCAATGCAGCTCACAGGCAGAAGCAAGTTTATATAGGCAGTGAGAAGTAAACCAGAGAAGGCAAGGCCACAATTGTAAATCCGTGGTTAGGGCTACGTTTCATTCTTATCAAAACTGCACAGCTATTGGAGTCATTCTGATTGGGGGAACTTATAATAATTGAAGCTAATTGAAAACCATGTTTGTGGTGCAAAGCGCACTCTATGTTCAGTGTCTTTGAGAAGTATGGGTTATCATCATGCCTTCTGCCTCTAGAAGCATTGGCTGCATGCCTTCTCTGTGATGATAAGATCTCATGTACAGATTAGTGTAGCAACACAGAGACTCAGCCCTGCAGTCCTATACAATGTCATGAAAGACTAAAGTGCTAGTGGTTAGTATATTTTAATTCTCTAAAAATATTGTTAAAACCCAGGAAGCTGAAGTGATGGCTCAACTGTTGAGGATCCAGATCAGGCGACTCATAACTCTATCCCCAGGGTACCTGATGCTTTCTCCTAGCCTTGGAACATAAATTCACGAAGGCACATCTACACATGGTAGACAACTCCAAGGGTAAAAGGAAGGTATATTAGCAATCATACTGTCCAGGCTACCTCTCAGGAGGCAGAGAGAAGAGAAATGATGAAAAAGCAAGAGGATTTTATATGACAGTTAGCAGGGCAGATAGCTTTGAACTGATACAGGTCATTCAGGTTGTCCTGGGAATTAGATGTTCTTGCCTAAGGTAGGTTACATGTGCGGGCAGATTAAGGGAGGTTCTGAATAAACAGAAACTCACCTTTAGGAATCTGTTTACCCAATAACAATCCTAAATAATCTTTAAAATATTATAATGATTCATATTATTCAGTAATTAGTAAATAGAACTACATAAAAGAATAATTTTGTTAAATAGAATATTATATATATTATTCACACATATACATATATATGTGAAGAATAAAATGTCTGGCAAAAATAGATTTTTTTAAATATCTAATTTTATTCTGTTATTATTAGAAAAGATTATTTTAAAAAGCTAGGAAGGAGTAATGTGAATCTTAACAATCAATCCCAGTCCAATGGACATCACAAAGACCAGCTGGAGGGTGACGAATAGATGAGATCAGAATGGAACTAAATGACCCCATAACATTTGTGCATTGGAAAGACAGAAGCCTATGGTAGGAAGATCAGGCTCATAATGATTCAGAAGGACTGATTTCACAATTCGCAAGAGATGCTGCAACCTGAGAGGTGAAGTGGCCCAGAGCTTTGCTGCTGAGATCCTGGACCAGAGCTTCCTTTTAAATAGACCTGCACTCGTAATTAGTCATGGAGAGTTAGACACCGGGACCTCGAAGGTCTTTTGTGAGGCTTGTTTTAAATGTATCTGCTTTAATTTCCATTTTTTATAGACCTGAAGTCATGGAGCAATAAATATATTCTGTTTTTAATCTCATTTGTTTTAATGCAATATTTACTTTCAGTTTTTAAAATAGAGATGTGTGTGAGCATGCATGTACGTGGGTGTGTGTATATGTGTATTGTGTGTATGTACATATGTGTATATGTGCACATTACAACTTTCATCAGTAGAAATTTAGGGATTAGCAAGATGGCTCAGCAGGTAAGGTGGTTGGCCTGAGCTTGATTCCCACAATCTACTCTTAAGACACAACTCTTGAGAGCTACCCTCTGATTCCTACTTGCACATCTTGGCACAGAGTTCAGGATGGAGTTAGTTGAAGTTGGCATATTTTTCTCAGTTATGGGCTTTAGTGAGGGAATAGGGACAAGTTACATTGATCCAGAGAAGCAGGCGGCTGAGAACACAGTGAAGAACACTTATCACGAGACAGCTAAGGACGAGGGAAAGGCAGAGGGTATCTATGACCTTGGAGAATGCTCACAGATAGAAATATGCAGGGACTGGAAGGGCATTGGGAACACATGCTCCTTAAGAAGGGAAAGAAAGAGAAAGAAGAGAATAGGGAAAGGGCTTTGGTGAAAATCCAGAAAGAGGTTGTGAGGATTTTGTCTTGGGCACATCTCTGCAGTCCACTATGTCTGTTCTTCATTTTCCAGGGACGAAAGCCCAGAGATCAGAATCACCCAAGTAGGCAGTGTCTGAGATGACGCATGGAGAAGTGTGTACAGGGGTGTGTGTGTGTGTGCGTGTGTGTGTGTGCGTGTGTGTGTGTGTGCGTGTGTGTGTGTATGTGTGTGCGTATGTGTGTGTGCTTGTGTGTATGTGTATGTGTGTGTGTGTACAGGTGTGTGTGTGTATGTGTGTATGTGTGTGTATGTGTGTGTGCATGTGTGTGTGTGTGTGTACAGGTGTGTGTATGCGTGTGCGTGTGTGTGTGCGTGCGTGTGTGTGTGTGTGTACAGGGGTGTGTGTATGTGTGTGTGTATGTGTGTGTGTGTGTGTGTGT
>NW_022196905.1:152713474-152718632 GCF_008632895.1 Mastomys coucha | reverse complement strand
TGTATGTGTGTGTGTATGTGTATGTGTACAGGGGTGTGTGTATGTACAGGGGTGTGTGTGTGCGTGTGCATGTGTGTGTGTGCGTGTGTGTATGTGTGTGTGTGTATGTGTGTATGTGTGTGTGTGTGTACAGGGGTGTGTGTGTGTACAGGGGTGTGTGTGTGTGCGTGTGCGTGTGTGCATGTGTGTGTGTGTGTGTATAGGGGTGTGTGTGTGTGTACAGGGATGTGTGTGTGTATAGGGGTGTGTGTGTGCATGTGCGTGTGTGCGTGTGTGTGTGTGTGTGTACAGGGGTGTGTGTGTATGTGTGTATGTGTGTGTGTACAGGGGTGTGTGTGTGCGTGTGCATGTGTGCGTGTGTGCGTGCGTGTGCATGTGTGTGTGCGTGTGTGTATGTGTGTGTACAGGGGTGTGTGTGTGTGCGTGTGTGTGTGTGTGTGTGTGTGTGAGAGAGAGAGAGAGAGAGAGAGAGAGAAAGAGAGAAGAGGTACAAGGAGACATGAGACAGTTAACACAAAATGTATTTAGCATTAGTTACCAAACTATCTCTCACAGATGATTACAAAACCTAGAGGTGGTACATTAGGCCCAGTTTGAATGTTTTGGAAAGAAGTTTTGTAAGCCATATGTGTCTATGCAGATATAACAGTACTTATTAATATATACATTTAAAATTTTGAATATAAGATATCTGGAATATGGAGAATGAAAACAAACATTCCCATTTTTGAGTTTCATTAGTTTTATTTTTCATTTTTAAATCCTTGATGGGATCAGTAGAGTTCCACATACACACACTGCATATACAGCACACTCTACATACAAACACCCTACACACAGCACACTCCATATACATACATCACACACATATCACATGCACACACACCACACACACAGGTACATGCCACATACACATACCACATGCACACACAGCATACTCCACATACATATACCACACACATACCACACCTATCATTTATACTGTACACCCACATCACATGCACTCTACATACAAACACCACACACAGCACACTCTATATACACATATACATACCACACACACACAAAACACTCCACACACACATGTACACACCACATACATACTGCACACATAGCACACCCCACATACATGCACACTACACGCATACATGTACCACACACACAAGACACAACACATACACACAAAACACACCACAGACAGACAGACACACACATACACACACAAAACACATGCCACATACACTGACCCCACACACACAACACATTCTACATACACACACTACAAGCATACATAGCACACTCCACACACACATGCCGCACACACAGCACACCAAACTTATACATACTAAACCAGAAACAACATAAAAACAAGGAAAAGTGTTTTTCAAAATTACGTAATTGCCGAAGATGTTAATCTCTGTTTTTATGAAATGATTTCATCCTGTAGAGAACAATATTACAAATTCCTTCACCATAGCTTAAAATAGATTTAAAAGCACTCACTTATCTTGATATGTGTGTGTGTGTGTGTGTAGGTGTTATTGGAACTGTATTAGTGTGGTTTCCACAGAGAGCAGCTTAAAAGCAACATCTAGACAGATAAAATTGCCATTGCTGATATGAAGAGTGCTCGACTCTCTGTGGCCTTGGATTCTCCATGCTGAATTCAGACCACACGGGCTTCTGTGGACTCAGTCCTGCTTTCTGCCTGGTCATTCGTAGGTCTCGGAGTCTGTGGGATGAATAGAAAGGCAGAAAACACAACTTCTCTCCAGTGAAGTTTCCTGTGCTAGAGGTCAGATGTAAGTACACTGTCCTGTATCAAACAGGGTCAGTGGATTCTAAGAGAGATGAGGTTTGTGGAGGGACCAGGTAGGAAGTGGAGGCTTGTGGGCAAGGCACAGCATCTTCTTAACTCCCAGATAACATGTGTGTCTTGGGAATTCTTTGATCTCTCGGGGTATAACATCAAAGCCTCCCCCTTTATTAAGCATTTTTAAAATAAAAGTGTGAGCAGCGTCTTTCAAAAAACATCCTCTTTAGCATCCCGTGTAGAAGCTACTCAGGGTTCTGTCTGTTTGTTTTAGTTTTAGTTTCGCTTTGTTTTATTTCCATAACATTTTTGAATTGGCAGGATCTCTTTACACAATGGCTTCTTTCCTGTTTGAGGAAAAAGAGCTACTGGAATCATATTTGGGATATTATTTAAAACTGACAGTATTTCTTTTTAAAGACCATGGAGAATGCCCTCAGGCAAAGTGAAGAGAAACATTTACCTTTCAAATGCAAAGTGTGCTGGCGAACTCACTCTAGTTAATCACCCTTTCGTTTGCTGTGCAATTGTGAAAACTCGGAGTCAATATGCTTTTTAATAATGCAAGAGATGTTTCATAAAATGTAAAAGTGTGAAGTATTTCTCAGGCATTTCCCCACACTACAGTATGAGAAAAGGCAGAGAACACGTGGAACTGAGATCCAATCTTCTCCCTAGGTCTGCCCCTGGGCCTCTGTTTCCAAGTGCGGCTCAGCTGACATCAAGAAACCTGTTGGTTTATTGTTTGGCATCCTTTTGTGGTGAAGTAGTGTCCTGGGGGTGGGGTACCTATGAAACAAAGCAAGAATTGGGGGCACATAATTTGCTTCTCACAGAAAGAGCTTTGGATTGTGCCTTGGTCTGCTAGGCTGCCCGGAACACAGGCAAAGTGAAGAGTCCAGAACTCCAGCAGACAGGCAGTACCAAATAGTTGGAGCTTGAACCTTTTCAGATGAAACACCTCACTTGGGGGAGATGGTATCTGTTACAAGGGTGACATAGCTTCATGATGGAATCTTAAAAACAGGCAGACATCAGTCTTGTGGCTATGGCTGAATCATGTGAGGACAGAGAGGTTTGTACATCTGGAAGAGATAGGAGTTTGATTCTGTATGATCACGTTTCTGTTTCCAGGTCCACATGCTCATGCACATTTCACAAATACATAACACGTACAGTCTACATACAAGCTTTATGACGCTCACTTTGTTTCCCTTTCTCTACTTTCCAGACACCTTTAGCATTGTCTCCAGAACAACTTTGAAGCAACAACTTAACTACTCTAGAGTTTAAGAAAAATTAAGAGCAGTTCTGAGAGGTACTGAGTGCAAAGAGGTACTTGTACTCAGTGCAGAGAGAGAGGTACAGAGTGCAGAGAGGTACTTGAACTGAGTGGAGAGAGATACTTGTACCTACTGCAGAGAGGTATTTGTACAGAGTGCATGCAAAGTTGTGTTTTCTCTCTGGCAAGCAGGATGCTAATGATCTCGAAGCAATGGATGGGGAGGGATGTTGAGAACAGAGAACCGCTGTGGGTACAGCATTTCCCCATGGTTATATTCTGCCAGCTGTTTTGTTCCAAGTCACTTTCTGAGTGGCATTGTTCCCCAGTCTTATGTGTAGGCTTTAAAATACACATTTTATAGGAAATTGCACTCCAAACATTATCAGGAACACCGTGTCCTGGTTGCTTATATTCATGCAGCTGGCATGCAGAGAAAATAAAGGTATGGAGTCCCTTCATTAAGGTTTCAGTGGCCCTATTAAAAGCCCCCTCTGGTCAATAACCCTGAGAAGCGTTTGGCTTCATGTTAAGTCAGGGGATTCAGTATAGAGTTCTCTAATAACAACCATGAGAAGAATAAGACTTCAATAAATCTGTTCCTTTTGAATACATTCTAGTAAATGCTGTAGAATCAAGCCCTGGCCATGCTTCACTTTGCAAGGTATTCATTTCCTTTCATGTAATATTTTTTGAAAATTGCTCTCTAATTCCCATACCCCGGGGGAAATAATGATATAGTTCTCATGTAATTAAGACATTCCTTCGTTCACTGGAACACAAAGCGGCAACTAAATCAGTCAGATTAGAAATATTTTAGAGCTGGGGGAGGGTGAGAAATCACCTTAGCCTCCAGGTTTGGATTGGATTTCTTGGTAACATTTTGAAGTGGAATTGTTGCAGAGTGTGGATGGAATGGAGAAGTGTGTGGGTCGGCAAGCCAATGCTTAGAATCTCTGTATGCTGCCACAGAAAGGGCCTGGTTGACTTCGTTCTTTCTCGCTGGTTATGTGCACTCTTTTGACTGTAAAGAATGCTCATGAAAGCTACATTCTCCCAGTTTCAACTCTGCTATAACCCCCCCTCCCTCACTCCATTTTTGTGCTAGATTAATGAATAAAAAATGCAATTGATAGTGAGAGCCTAAAACAAAACATGAAGCTCCATGGCCTCAGAATGACCACTCTAAGTGGACAGATGTTCACTAAGATACGTACCTTAGTTTGGGACTGGAAACCATTTGAGTGTGTTCTTTAGTCTATCTGTGTGATGTTTCAGTTTGTGAATTTGTCATAATAAAGTGATTCTATTTAATAAAAATTCTCTTAGAAAGAACTTTAGGTAACACATCTTTGCTTGTAACTCCTGTTCAGTGTGTGCAGTTGGGACAGACTGACCAAAACAGCTCTTAGAATAACTTGTAAAGGTTTTGAAGAGACAGTTTCCTCATCAGAATTAGTGAACTCTACCAAGCCACCATCAACAATATTTTCCAATGTCATCTCTACATATACTTAAGGAGGTTTTTATTTTAAAGCCTTTCAGAATCTACATGGTGAATACTTTTTAAATAGTTGTTATTGTGAAAGACAAGTGCCTTAACTATTCAGTGAAGAACTGCAGACTTTTTTTCTGCTTCAAATACAGAAGCTTCATGTATCATTCATGCACAAAATTGACTAAGCCTTGTATCTACATTGCCAAAACAACCTGTCAGCTCAGAGAAAATAATCAGTCAAAACAGTTATTTGGTGTCAGGTAGAAATGAATTTTCCGTTTTCAACAGGGTTTGTTGGTGTCACAGAGCTGCTGACTCAAAGCACATTTATTCCAAAATTATTATTCTTTTTGGGAAACTACCATTCCCCAGCCTGGAAGACAGATGAAGGGCTGTTCAAGGCCACAACGCAGAGATGGATGTTGGACTTAAATGGACACTGGGCTAAAGAAGCCCCACTCATGTATGCTCTTATGTATTCCATTGCTAAACTTTGGTATGGCATGACAGTTTTACAGTCAGACCCTCATGCACGATTTAGGTCTCACACCCACAAATGTGAAGG
>NW_022196905.1:152703474-152708474 GCF_008632895.1 Mastomys coucha | reverse complement strand
GTTGAATAACCCCTTTCCCCCACAACTTGCTTCTTGCTAATGATGTTTGCTCAAGAATGCAAACCCTGACTAAGACAGACATGTACTCAATGTGCACATACATTCACTCAACATGTACACACACAGACACACAGCTACAGGACAACTTACTTATAGTATGGAAAACTGAAGTCTGTCTTCCAATAGACCAACAGAATTTGGAAAATCTCAGAATAACTCAGGTATGGTGATGTAGTAGAATGAGGAATAGCGTGGAGTTAGAGAGCTTGGTAACCTTCCTTTATCTGTTCATCCATTGATGCTTCCAATGTTGTCTGTCATGTGATCCTCTGAGGCTAGGGTGACAAAAGAATTTGATTGGTCAGAATATATTGAATGGCTCATTTGTTTGGTTTTTCTTATATATATTTGGGTGATAAAAGAGAAAACATGAGGGTCTCTTCAATTTGACAAAGTTACACTAAGAAATTAGAATTGGAAATTTCTTCCCATCCACCAGGGATCTCAGGATAGGAAAGACATCCTATGGGTGATAAGAGTTAGAAATACTGGAGTTGGTAAGGAACTCATTAAACATATATGTGTATTTATGTAATCATATGGCTGGGAATTTTCTATCTTACTTAGAATTTCCACATGAAGCACACACATACAAAGAGATTAATCTATCTTGATGAAACAAGACCATATTGTTTTCACATATACTATTCTCTATCAGAGCATGATAGTTTCTTTGTAGCTCAGGCCTTCATTGACCAAGTCAGCACCATTGTTTTAATCTCTCCCATGGCCTACCATCACATTTGGTCCCAATCTGTACTTTGGGGCTTCACTGATTATCTCCCTAGTAAAAGCTGAAACCTTCTTAAAACCTAGTAGAAAATTTTCCTTGGATCGTGTTTCAAATATTACAATTATAGATCAGTCTGCTTGGAGGTCTGCAAAAGCCAACTAGTGAGTGCGAGAAAGAGTAGTGTTCAATGAATGTGTGCCAGATGACTTAATGACAGACATATGGACAGACAGATACTTGCTTCTTTCTACCCCACTGCTCTGTTGAAAAAATGGGAAATTTGACAGACCAACAAAAACTATCTGTGCATTCACGCTTCTGAAAATTTTACATTGGTTTCTAGGGAAGGGTATTTCTTTTCTGTTTGGCTAAATCTTATCATTACATGGCCTCAATAAAGCCTACCTGACACAATAAGGATGCCTATGAAGCTGCCTCAACTCTGTTGTGATCTTAGTGTGTACAAGGAGCAAGTTACTGCACCTTTGCCAGTCAGCTGTCATACCTGTCAGGAAGGCTCAGACCTCTAGTCCAATCAGTCTGATGTTCCCAAAAAGTAGAGTCAGGTGATACATGGTATCACTGTGAGACATACTACATGCCACATATGACATGTGAGACCTGTTACCTATTACATACCACACATGACAGGCTAGTTATCAGGCCATAGGTGTCTCGTTGTTCTGTCCTTTTGAACTGAGGATAGGAGATGAATCTTCCCAGCTTCTATTAATGGAGCTGACCATAATTTCTGCCTATCTCTAGACTATCAGGCATTGGTATCACTCCAGAGAAGCACTGAATGAACAGAACTTATTAAGTCTGTCTTCTGGTTGTCTCATGGAACATGCTCAATGGTTACATGTGCCTGGTGGCTGCCATGTTAGAAATGTAGACCTTCCTGTCATCAAAAAGTCCATTATGGCAGAGATGTTTCAGTTCTGGGCAATGATAGGGAGGAAACCCTCAGACGAACCAGGAGGGTTCACTGGCATCTCATCTGTTGCCTCTGACTGACTCTTCACACATCTCCAAATGCTGGGTCTTCTTTCCCTCCCCATCTCGGACTAATCGCTAATACAAGAAACAATCCCTAATACAAATCTCTTATTCCTTAATAGGCCCAGCATCTCCTACATCTCATGTGTCTCAAAGTGGAACTCTATGACAGTTGGATTCTCACATTTACTCCACGACCCATATCTTCCAACTCTGACATACCTAGAGATGTGTGAGTCCCACAGTGCCCACTCAAATCCGACACACTTCACCTTTGCTTCCCATGTCCTGCCACTCCAAACTCCCTCACTTAGACATCTGAGAATGCCCTCCAGGTGGCCTCTCATTGGATTCTAGTTAATTTCCTGTATGATGACCATAGGATCCTTCCATCATGCAAGTAAGACTATGTCTTTAACTTTAAACTCCAGAGTTTTTCCTTTGCAATGAAAATAAAGCATAAACTAAAGGCCATCCAGTATTTCATCTCCCATGTGCACCCCTGTGTCCAGAACATAGCCACAGAGGCTGTGTACCCCTCTTTTCATTTTGTACCAATCTCCTTCCTGACTTGGAAAGTGTGTGTTTGTGTTTTCTTCTACCCGTCAGAAGGGTTAGCTGCACTGCAGTGGTTCCACTGGTTTCTCTGATCCTTAGCTAAGCTCACCTGTTGCTGAAGAGGTTTTCCTGGCCACCATATACTGTCCTCTTTACCTGCCTTGTCTGTCTGTTGTATGCCCTCAGGATCCTCGCATCCTTTTAGTGTCCATGTTTTATGTTCTTATCACATGGAGGTGAGAGCCAGGCCTCCTGGTTATTAAAATCATTCTGAGAATCCTAATAAATAGATACCTAATGAATGAATGTTGAGAACAAAATGCACCTTCCTTCCATTTTTACAAGAATGACCTGCATCTAAATGTTTTTGAGAGAAGGTGATCACAACTGACCTTTGCTTGCTTTTAGGGTATAATCTATCAGAAGTGAGCATGGAAGCAGAGGAGACAGGGGCACATAGGAATGCTGAGAAGGAAAATAGAGGAGGGAAATAGAGGGATGCATGAGAGCAGGCAAACATGGAGCTCTCCTTGGGCTTGGCTTTTGATGACCTCCACCTTTCTCTTTACTAGTCCTGTGTCAGTTGGCCTACCGGGCTGTCTTGCCTCATCATGATCCCTATTCAGTGATTGGCTTCTCTTTCTGTATTTTTGTGTTCTGTATTCTTTAGCACACTGTTTTAATTAGGGTTTTACTGCTGTAAACAGACACCATGACCAAGGCAAGTCTTAAAAAGGACAACATTTAATTGGGGCTGGCTTACAGGTTCAGAAGTTTAGTCCATTATCATCAAGGTGGGATCCAAACAACCATGGTGCAAGCAGAACTGAGAAACCTACATCTTCATCTGAAGGCTGCTAACAGAATACTCACTTCCAGGCACCTAAGACTAGGGTATTAAAGCCCACACCCACCTTGACACACCTACTCCAACAAGGCCACACCTACTAATAATGCCACTCCCTAGGCCTAGCAAATACAAACCATCACACATACTGATGTCCCTAGACTCTGCTTCAATAAGTCATTCTTCCTTTGGAGCCATTTACCATATACTGTGGAGTCATGGTCAGACATGGTCAATGGTGGAGAGTTATCACACAGAGATGTATCTAAATTATTGCTCATCAAACTATATGTTGTTCTGTACTCAGTGTATGCTATAAAGAAAAACTGTATTTTTTCTCACGAATGTAGAAAGGTATGAAACATTATATAACAGTTTCATCAGCGATCAATAATAAATGATTTCCCATGGAGGCTGCTAACTACAACCAATAGATGTTCAAAGAAGCCATCATTCTGTTGGGGCGATAACTGAAGAGGACCCCTCGCTGCCACAGTGACTTTTCAGAGTAGAATCGAGGTTCCTCCTTTTTCATTTAAACTTGGAAAAATGCTGAAGAGTATATGTTTAAATTTAGGATTGTAGGAGTTAAGGTGTAAAATGTCCAATTACTCTGATTTGGATAAAATGTGTCAAATCAAATGTATCTGTGATTGCCTTGCCTTGAAAAATATGCATTCACTTATGTTTTCTCGAGAAGTCTCCCCTTGTACATGCCCTGCTGTGTTTGGCTTAAAAGCAAAGTCTTCAAAATGTCTAAGTGCCAGGCTGTGAAAATCCACCCCGGGAAAGCTTTTACTTTTTAAGACTTAGTTTTTATTTCTATGTTTCTACCTATGGTGACACAAGGCTAGACAGAGTTACGGTCTCTGCTCTGGGGCCAGGACAGAACAAGGGGAGAGAGTGGTGCTGACCCAGCTTGGAGCCTTCAGGTGAGGAGCATCCTTCGGCAGCTTCAGACTGATTGTCCTTTTACATCCATCCAACTCCCGGTGACCCAAACTGCTATGCGCCTTCTTATATGTCAGCTTGTCTGGCATTTGCTCTGTGATGGGTGGGTGAAATGCTGCGACTGACATTTGCTTTGGACTAAGAGGGAAGAGAAAGGACCGTGCTGTCGAGTTCAGTCCGGAAACAGTGTTGTCTTCAGGAGTGTCTCTGAGTTCTCCTTCAAACTCACATCTGTAGTTTGCTCTTTGCCTTAAGTTCTCCCATCAGAAAAGAAGGAAAGTAATGGCTTAAATGATGTTTTTATTCATTTAGTTTTAATTCTGATTACGTGATAGCATTTAATGAGCTAACCCTGACAAGCATTTTGGGGTAACCTGGGTGTGGCAGGGAACTTTTCAGAGAGTAGAAGTCAGTCAGTGTAGATGAGGTGCCTCAATGCTTAGTCACACTGGCCACTTTTAGATGTGGGATTTTTGTTTCAAGATATTTTAATCTTGCCGTGATATGGAAATATTAGAACTCATTCTGACAGAAGACCCTTGCCTTGAGCCTATCTGTAAATCCTCTTTTTACAGCTTCTGCTGGTAATGAGAATATGTGCCAACATGGGAGTCGCAGGGCACTATCAGCTAACTAAGGAACAGTAAAAAACAAACACGTTACCATCCTGAGAGCCACACATTCATCCTTAGAATGAACGCAAAATAAGGCACAAGGATGTAACAAGCAGTCTCCACTCCACAGACACCGGCTCCCTATAGGTTCCTATAGGTTCCCATAGGTTCGGCTTTCTTTATCTTTTGCCCAATGTGACATTGTCATTCCTGATTAAATTCACTGTTGTTTCTTAAA
>NW_022196905.1:152684971-152703390 GCF_008632895.1 Mastomys coucha | reverse complement strand
AAAAAAAAAAAAAAAAAAAAAAAAAAAAAAAAACAAGCAAAAAACAAACTATTTCAATTTATCTTGAAAGTGTTTATGCAGTGACTACTTTATGCCATGCATGATACTAAGGTAACCAATATTGATCAACTACAGTTGATTCATGACCTATATTATGTACTTGCAAAGATTTGGGAGGTAGGGGGAATAATGTAGGGTAAGAAATAAGAAAGACAAAGCAATACAGAGAAAACATAGATTTATATCCATGGGAATCATGTTAATTGAGAGAAACAGCTCCTGCAAGTTGTCCTCCTACCTTCATATGCAGCTAGTCACAGGCACAGGCACACACACAGATGCAGAAGCAGTAAATAAAATCTGAAAGTATACTCAAGGAGGAACCCAGCCATCATTCATCTTCATCCACAGGATGGAACAGGAGAATATTTTAGCTCAGATGTCCCTTGTTGCCCAGCTTTCCCTCTCTGGAGTGATTACCAGTCAGGAGCACAATCTACTTATCTCAATGTATCATTCTAGGTAATTCTTGTCCAAAAAATCTCTCACAGACATGCATAGGGTGATATTTGATGAGAGTTAGGCAAACCACACTTTGACCACCACACCCTATTAATGTTTATTTATAATTTACTTATAAAACATATTTATAATTTATTTATAATCTGTGATTATAGTACTGATTGTGTCCATATTGTTGTCCACCAACAGCTATAGGTAATTTTCATCTTGGAAGACTGACACTCTGACTAATTGAAGAAAACTGGGCCTTTTTTTTTTTGAAGCATAGGAAGCCAGTATTCTTTGCATTTCTGGGTACAGTCCATATAAATGAAATTCATACATTATGCATGACATAGTTGACTCAACAGAGAATCTTCAAGGAGCATTCTGTTCCCATTCACGGTATGTGACCGGATTTCTTTTAGTGTCTGTATAATATTTTCTTTACGTGTCCATCTGTAAGTGGATGTTAGTTTCATTGCCACCCCTTTTCTAATATGAGTTATGCTGCAGTAGACAACATTTTGCCTTCCCCTCTGCTGGACCTCACTTCGGTTTGTTTGCACATATGCCCCATGTGTGCTTCCTGTATGATATGAGAATTCTGTTTTTTAATTTTGCAGAGCCTCATGCTGTTTTCCATTGTAGCTATCTCTGTCCCATCATCAGAGGTTTTACAAAGCTCTTGTTTCACAAAGCTCCACATGAAAACACCCTTCTTGATCCTCCCCTAGCTGAGCTGAGATGTCAGTTTATAAAGAACTGTTACATATCAGAGTAGACGGAAGCTGAAATAGTTATGGAAAGTGCAATATGAAAATAGGCATATCTCAAAGACCCGTACTTGAAGATGTTGACATTTATGTTGTAAACACTGTACATTTTAAGGCTCTGCTTTGCTTTTCCTGATTAATCCGCCTTTCTGAGCAACTATCTGTGGAAGAAAAAACAGTGTGTTACTGACATAACTATCTTATTCTCAGCCAAACCAACACAGTCCCTGCCCCTAACTGAGAAAGTCAAGCCTACCCCTTCCCAGAGAATAATCTTAGACCTCGAGAGCTGCGTATCACCAAGGATAGCTTCTAGTTGCTAGCTATGTATATATACTAAGATTTGTCATACAGTAGCATTCTACATTGGTATTGTATAACAGTTTGCCTATGTGTAGAATGAGTTCAAGTGAGCGAATAAAGATCGCTGCCAAGCCTATAGACCTTAGTTTTATCCCCGTAAACCTCAGTATGGAGGGAGAGACCAATAGGGCACATATACACAAGCCAGCAAAACAAACAAACAGAAATTTCTCCGTATTGTCTGGGTTTGCTCTCATTTCCTGGGAGAGAGCCAACAGGATCTGAAACAGGTTTCACATGATCTCAGATTTTGTCTTTGTCTCTTGCCTTAGCTATTTCAGCATTCCACTTATCAAAATAAGTCACCAAGTTTAGTCCTCACTCAGAGGAAAATACATTGCCTATTATCTTTGACTGGCACTGGTGGACACTCCTAAGGTAATGACATTTCTCGTAGAACCTTATTTGTTGCTCAACAATCTCCATTGCAGACATGAGATCCACACACTCACCTTCATCTTCCCATACACAAAACTTAGAGGAATTGTATAAATGACTTATTTCTGTGTGGCTTTGGGTTCAGCTCTTTCCCACACAATGTTCATCTGATCCTTGGGATTTAATGATGGAGTTTCCGAGATTAATTTTACACTAAAGAATGGAAAGTAAAACCAGGATATCACCAAGATACACACTTAGTCAGCAGCATGGCCAGAGGCTCAGCCTATCTCGGCCAAAACCAGCATTCAAGATTTCACTGTGGCATCCATTAGCTTTGTAACAGAGACAACTGAAGCCTATGCAGAGCAGAGGAAGACAGAGGAAGCAACAGGGGTCATTGGGACAGGGTCGGAGAATCACAGAGGAAGGGTAGATAGGTCCTGCTCCTTAGCCAAACAATAAAATCAGAGCTGCAGATCTTGTTCATGTGATGTCATTGCTCTTTACGTACTGTCTTGGCCTCAAGATTTTTCGCATCACTCCAAGTTTGAAAAAATATGTGTATGTGCATATGTATCTATCTATCTATCTATATGTATACATGTATGTACATATATGTGTATATACGTATATGGTTATATGGATATATTTGTATATGCATATATATGTATGTGCATATGTATATATATATGAATTTATATGTGTATATATAAAAGTTATATTTATGTAAGTATGTAATATAAATACTTATTTATATAAGTATGCTAATATATAGCATATATGTATATATTGCATATAAATATACATGTGTGTGTGCATGTGCAGTTGTGTATATGTGTTTATGTGTGTGCATATATAACATACATATTCCTTTGCCTTTTAATTCATTAAGTCTACATATTTTGTTCTTTGTGTTCGGGTTTTTCATGTACTTAGTTTCTAGCCTTGTGAATGGTATGCTCAGATTAATCTTTTCTTATGTTGTACTAATGCGTTCACTGTGTAAATCAGATGAAACTTGGATTCTGTATGCAGTGATCGTACTATTTCTAAGGTCACTATATATTTTAACACTTCATTTCAGTTGAAACACCTCAAAATCCTTATTGTTGAGGCACATTGCACTTGCTGACTCCCTGCATGTTTTCCAAGGGCATCTCAAGAACTAGAGTCTAAATGTCATAAATGTCAGTCTTCAGAGCTGCAGAGAATGTTGCCTCCAGTTACAAACAGATTGGGGCAGAGTGAGCTTCAGACACCATCCTTGTTAATTGAGTGAAGTTAGGTAGCTGTGCAAGGAAAACAAATCAAGGCCAATACATCATGTTGCTTTTCAGGATGCGATAATTTATCTTAAAGAACCCCCAAGCAGGGAATCCTCAGAGACAGGGTGTCATGCTAGATGATGTCAAGCTGGTCATGCAAGCAAATGCACACTCGTCTTGAAACAAGTATTTATTAAAAGAGTAATAGTTGTAATTGGGATGTCGCTCTTACTTATTAATACTTCAAATAATGCATCTCAAAATGTGTGGAGGAATGAAAGACTGATGGGCAGAAAGCAGACTGATGAGAGAGCCCTGTCATGTCACCTTGCCCACAGGTGCCCTTGACTCAATAACACAGCAGAGATCCTAGAATGCTCAGTTCCTAATCATACTACACATGTGATTTTGAGCAGTTAAAAACATACTCTGTCTATTCTGTATCCATGAGCAAGGAATTAGGCTCCCCGGGGAGATACATTAGAGATTTGATTCTTGAGTATTAAAATTAAAATATTCCAAGATCTGTGTTTCCTGATGGATTGTGATTTTGGTGGTACAGCCTGGCTGTGTCTGCATGTATCTTTGGAATGAATTAGCCATACTTAGCAGTGAGGCATTAGCTCCCCAGCATGGGAACTGCTCTCTGTTAGAAAATGTCTGAGCAAATGTTTTCCTCATCAAATGTGTTTCCCCATGTGGAGGGATGTTTCTCAGCAGTGGTGACCGGATCCACTTTGTTTAGGCCGTGACACCTGAGTCTGGCTCTCAGGAAATATGCCATCTGGAAAATGAATCCACCTTTCCAGGTAGTAGAACATTCAATGTCATATATAAATAGATTTCCAAGAAGGTTCTACTTAGGATCTCATTTTATAAATAAATTGTTTTATTTAAAAAACTCATAATTATAAGCCACAGTAAAACTAATAAATAAAAGAAATAAGTCATAAAACAGAGAATCCTAAAACACAAGGAAGTAAATGTGCCGGAGGGTGAGTTAGACTTCATTGTTGAATCTACTAGGACTCTGTCCACCAACCCCTAGAGTAGTTAACAGGGAGGTGGCAATGACGCCCTGGCTCAGTGCCAAGACTAGCTTCTAAAACAGCAGCTCAGGTCTAGGAGCACACCAGGCTCTTATCACTTTGACTGGAGGAAAATATAGGAAGTTATCAGTTGTGTTTATGAGAGTCGAGGCTCTCATCACAAGGGGAGCCTGGCTTAGATGTTCTCTCTTTCAAATATCCTTTAGGATACAACAAGATGAAATGGAGATTTTTCTCTTTAGAGAAAGACAATCTGTGATAACTTCCATAACTTCATTGTTCTGTGACATTGGGTAGATGATGAAACTTCTTCATATTTTTTTTTTAAATCTGTGATAAAGGATGATACTCTACCAACTTCAAGGCACACGTACTATTCTGTATGAGAAGACATATGGAAAGTGCTGAGTGTAAGTGACATATAAGCACCAGAAAAATGAGATCTGTTGTCATGACTGTTTGTAGCATTACTTTGTTTCTATAACATTTAAATAGTATATAAATACATATATACTTATATATATGCATATATATTTATGTACTATATACAAATACACATATTTGTATAGCTAACAGAGGTGGCACAGGAGCATCCTTCCACAGCTGACATCAACCTCTTCCCAGTGAAGATGTAGGTAACTTTGTGAGACTCACCTGATGGCTCTTGTCATTGGGAACTTGCAAGTAGTGAAGTCGAAGCCTTTCTAAAATAAGCTTCTTGTCATGAATTTAAATTTCTAAAAGCAAAATATGGGATTTGAATGACACATCCAACAATATTCCACTATGCTCTCACTTGGTGCTGCATTTTCCCCGCCTTCAGTACAGATCATAGAATAACATCTCTACCTCAGTGGCCTTCCTGAAGAGTATCATATACATGGCAAAAGCAGTCTCTAATTTCCTGAAATCCACCATCAGCAATGCTTTGCTCAGATGTATTTCCTAAGAAATTAAAATAAAGCTACCATTCCATGTTATAATGACACTGCTTTATGCATTTTGGTTTCTATGAAGCTGCCATTCAAAGTATAACATTAGGACTAGAGTTGAATATTGGGGAAGCTTTCTTGTTGAGTTATTTCATCAGGTAGATGCATACTGACAGGGACTGAGTTTTCAGTGCCTCAAATATTTAGAACTTAAAAAATGTGATGATTCAGCAAAAGGGATAAGGAGTTATTACTAAAGACAAAGATGGAGAGCAGTGAAAATTTGTTTTTGTAACACAAATCTCAATGAAAAGCAAATATCACTTATGGGTGTGTGAATGTGTGCATACTCAGGAGAGATGGCGCTATTTACTATCAAACCGATGGGGCATAAGATTTTACTTCACATTTTATTCCTTTAGTATTGATTGACTTTTAAAATAATTACATACTATTATTTCTAACTAGCAACAAAAGCTATTTCCATTTTAAACTTCTACACATTCCTAGTCTTGGGCTCCGAATACAATCTGTTCTCATTTATAATTGTATTGAAGAGCCTACCACTGACTATTTCCTTGTGGTAGCTCTCGCATGTTTTCCTAGATCACAAGTCAATTACACAATTCAATACCTTTGATGTTTCCTCTATTACATGAGTATAAGTTCTCGTAAGAAAATAATTTCAATGGCAGCAAATCGGCCTCAGCTGGGACCCATTGTACAAACTGATACTTATGCATCCTATTTGTCCTGTAGACACAACAGAGAGTTTTATGGATTTTTCAGGGACACGGGATGACTTGCTGAACATAATTGCTAAATTGTGCATAGAACACACCATTTTATTGTGATTTACTACCTTTGTGCATCTGAGAGCATTATGTGTGTCTCTGTGTGTGTGTTTGTATAGCAATGGTTTGAGCCTGTCTGAGAGCACTATGTATGTCTGTGTGTGTGTTTCTATAGTAATGGTTTGAGCCAAAGGACAATGTACATCTACCATGTCACAATGTTCTTGACAATAACACCCATTTCAAAGATTGTCTCCATAAAATTGCTTACTTGCCTTATAAATATTGTAGATATTTTAGAGGGCATATCCTAAAAGGCCCTCTCGTCCTCTCACTGTATACAATTATCACTTCAGGTTTGTCTTCATTTAAGTAATCTTAAAATATCTCAAACAAATGTCAAACCAAAAGAAGGACGATGTAGGGTAACATACAAAGTGAGCAGGTAGTATTTATGTGTATGTATGTGAACATATAATATATATGTACATACACATATTGTGTTATGTTCTATATACACTTATATGTTGTCATATATATCTACAACATATATATGCTGTTACATATATATGTGTAAGTGTGTACATATATGTGTGTGTGTGCAATATGTACACATACATATATATATGCAC
This sequence comes from Mastomys coucha, assembly GCF_008632895.1. NCBI lineage: Eukaryota > Metazoa > Chordata > Mammalia > Rodentia > Muridae > Mastomys > Mastomys coucha. The sequence goes on along the minus strand of NW_022196905.1, from coordinate 152,696,697 downwards.
ATATATCACAACAAAGGGGCTGTGAATTTGAGAGGGAACAAGGGGTGCAAGAAAGAGGAGTGGACAGAATAAAGGGAAGGGGAGAAATGCTCTGATTATATTCTAATTTCAAATAAATATTATGAACAGAGGGAAGATGGAGCAGTATGCATAGGAAATCCACTCCCTGTTACTCATAGGGCATTGGCAGCCTCTGAGAGCTTGCTTTAAAAGAATGACTTGCCAGCTTGAGAATAAAAATGCTAAAAAACAAGAAAAGGAGAATTGTCTTTATCTACATCGAGAGAGTAGAGTTGTTATACATGGCCTGCTCCTGGTAAGATGGAGAGCTTAGGGCAGGAAGACATCTTCTGGCTTTATGTTTATTCACTCTCTCTCAATGCCATCCCTCCTTCACTGGAGACAAAGATTCTTTTTATTGCCCCTACCCCATTCCGCCAAAACTATGTTGGATTCTTGCAATATCTGCCATATCTTTTAATATTTTCTTTTCTTTTTTGGTACCAGTATCTAAGAGCTAAATATGTAAACCAGAGCTTCTGGAACACCTTACAATCTAAGCAGACAGCACGGATGGTATGCTATATTAATAAATGGGAAACACTCCGAGAATGGCAGCAGGCAGACTCTGTGACCATCTGTAGAGTGGGACCCTCCTTCTGTTGGCATGAAAATAGGTGAAATTCTTTGAGCACTTACTTTGTTTTTATTTGCAATTGCTGTGATTTACCTCCATGTCACTCAGGGTCAAGGTAGATACATGAGAGAGCTATGTATTAAGTTAGGGTTATTTAGATAGAACAGTGTGTATCTTAAGCCATGGCCAGTGAAGATGAACAAGTTTAAAATGGGCACTAACAGCAAGACCATTCCAACTAATGTGAAGATATCAGCCATGAAACCGAGCTCATTTAACCTGAGCTATTTTAGCTGGATATGAAATTGAATTCAAGTAGATGATGGGTCATGGACAGCAGTGATATGCACAGGAGGCCACAGCAGATTCACTTAACTAAGCATTAACTAAGTGTTGCTAGCTTAGTGGCAATCATAGAAAACATGAGATTCTACCATCAGAGTCTTGTGCACATAAGTGATTTTGCTAAGGACCTCATCTGACAATGTAATCAAACCACTTAGATTGAAGGGGAAATGTCCTAGGTTATAGGCAGAAGGGAAATTTAAGGTAACTGGGTTTTCAATTTCAGTATAAAGAGCCTGAAGGTATGCTGTGCTTTACTCTGTGCAGTAAATACATGCTTATGAAAATAAAATTACTTCAAAGAAGATGAAGAGTCTGATTCCCCTTTACTGTGGAACTGGGAACAAGATTGCTGGTGTGCCCTTATGTCCTTCCAAGCTACCTGTATAAGAACATGCATTTAACATGTCAATTCTCAGAACATCTAGTATTCAAAACAGTGAGATAGCAAAGTGATGACCTAGCAGTGCATTCACGTGGTAAGAGTGAAGGCTCTGTGCATCCATGCAGTAGGAGCAAAACCTCAGGGTTTCTATGGGATACAAGCAACATTTTCTACACTTGCCAAAGCTGTTTGTAAACCCAGCATCTTAAATATTTTATCTATTTTTATTTTATATTTATGGTCATTTTACTTTTGTTTATGTCTATACGGTATATACATGCTGGTTCTCTTGAAGGGAGTTATTGATGGTTGTTAGCAAGCATGAGGTGCTGGGAACCACACCCTGGTCCTCTGCAAGAACAGCCAGTGCTCTTACCAACTGACCCACCTCTCCAACCCCTGTCTTGCTTTGCTTTTAAGTATTTTATTTGTATTTAGTGAGCCCATCACCTTAGCCTATGCCTTAAAGAAATCAAACAAGCAAAAAAAAAAAAAACCAGCTATGTTAATTCTAATATAAAAGGACTTTTGCCATAGAAGTCTGTGCCACCTAGGAACTATCATAAACTATACTATAAACATAACTGTGTAAGGTAAGGCTGTGTGGCATGGTTATGACTCTCTTGGTTTTCATTATTTGTGTCTATAAATTAAATGCTAGTGGCTAAAACACTTCTTAAATCTTTGTTGAAAGAAAATGATGTGTAGTATTTTGATAATGTCCAAACTGATCAAATGAGCGGAAGAAATATGCATGCAATTACAATACCTACATATGTGTGAGCAAAATGGGACAGAGGTGATGGAGAAGGAGAAGAGGGAGGAGAGAGGCTGATTGTATTAATGCTACAGAGTAATTGACTACACATTTCTCTTCAAAATCATAAAATAACTCATTTTTATTATTCATAAATTAACTCATCAAACTTCACTGAGTGCTTTCTAGCAGTGATCCAGCGGGAAAGAGTTCAGAGGCAAATTAGTACAATGAGCCATCCCTCAGCTCTATAGCAAAATGCTGTACAGGAATCTGGTGATGAAGGCTGAAACCACTGCCCAATCAGGTTCAGTGAGTTAGGGAGCAAAATCAAAGGCCCTGATGGAAGCTTTAGAAAATGTGGGTCTGAAACAAGGAGAGGGCTGGATGGATTCTTATCTATAAGGCTGAGTCCTCAGCTTGAGCAGTGGCTGTGGCTACAGAGGACTTTGAATTTCCATACCTGAACAAACACTTCTTCCCTATGGGCTGCTATCTGAACAAGGTAATTAGCCATTGCTTTTATACACCTGAGCTTACAGTAGTGTAGTTGAAGGAGCTTGCTCAGAGTTTCTCTTGTCCAAGTACATGGTTTTAGCTTTATATAAGGCTCTAATTTATTCAACAACGTGCCAACTGTCTAACACAGTGGCAAATGTCTTTCTACTCTGCTCTTTGCTCTTAGTTCTCACTAGAAACCTTGCCAAAATCAGTAGCAATGACCACGTCTCAGCCTGGAAGCTGGTACACACTGAACTTAGTTGTCAGACATCAGTAAATCACACTCAACTAACAAAAGGCATCCTAGAGACTTGTGATGGACATGCGAATGCTTAAGAAAGGAGCAAGGAAGCCAGGAGCCTTGCTCTAGCCTTTGAGAATGCTTCTACCACCTTAAAATTAGGAATCCTTTGAGTTCTAAATTCATTTTGAGTTGAAAATATGCAAAATATTTCACTGTACTCATTACTGTTGCAAGCAGACATTTTCCTGGTGATTGACAGGCTGATGGTTCACATTTTAAGGAGCAGTCTATAATTTAAACAACTATATTGTCTTTCAACCAACAAACAGGCTTGTTCAGTGCATCATACTCAAGTCAACAGAATGCCTCACAATAGTATCCCGGATGCTGCATTCTGTTCTAAATGACTCTAAACATTTTAGAAACAGAGACGCTAATGAACTCATTTCTCATTGCAATAAGAATAGCTTACACAAATAAAAACCCTTGCCTTGCAAGGCAGGTGTTGAAATGTTCATGGAATCCTTACTCTTTGCCCAACATTTTAAAACTATTACATTCATCTTTACACGACAAATGACAATTAAACATTTTGCTAACCAAATGAGGGTGATATTAGTCATGATAAGAATATTTGTCAAAATGCTCATGTGATGACTGTAGTTAGAATCTCAATACATCCTCTAGCATCCTTTCTGTCAACAGAGAAGAAGAACAGCAAGATTTCATTCCTTTCCCGTGACACAGGAGCATGGCTTTCTGCTAACCAATGGCAAGTGTGAAAGTATGCCCTGAACTACGATGGCCTCCCCTTGGCCACAAGTCACTTTTCCAGCTGCTCTAGATATAGGATCTGTTGGACCATTCTGCATGTTAACAGGTTATTTGTAAATGACTTTTGACACATTGACGGTAGTCTATGAGCAATGATTCAGGAGAGTTTTCAAAACTCAGGCAATCAAGGAACACTCCAGCTTACTAGATAATCTTACTCTTAATCAGAATCTAATTGTGCACGCGTTATTGTGTTTTGGAAATATTTCATTTCTATGTTTTGTATCACAATCACAGCCTGATTACATATAATTCAGAGGGATTCATATGAAATGTTATGAAAACTAAACAATAGCAGTCGAGCTCTTGCAAAATTAATTTAAGGCTTGGAGACAAATGGAAGCTATTGTTTAATGTAAAGGGGAAGATCCCTTGGTTAAATTTCTTATCAAAATGATGCCCGCTCTAGTAAGGCACGGTGGTCCAATAATAATCTCAGTATTCAGGGAAGTAAGGGTAGATGATGGCAAATTCAGGCCAGCTTGGGATACAAGTCTTGGCTGAAATAAATAAATAAATAAATAAATAAATAAATAAATAAGAAAGAAAGTAGAAGACATATCACTTTAAATATTAAAATATGTCAGTGAAATGAAATTCTAAACTTTAGAATAATTAACAAAATATATCATTGTTGATACAGGATTGCTAAAATCACAAATGCTTCAAGAGTCACCTTCCCATGTGAGCATTACAGAAAAAAATGTATTTACTAGTTTCTATTTATTAAGTGCTAACAATATTCAGGCAGCTGAAATTTGCCTCTGGCTTTTCTTGTGACCTGGAAATGTAACTAAAATTTTAATTGTGGTGAAAATAGTCCATTTAAATTTATCTCCGGATTTTTGTAACAACTTCTATTGAGCCAGTATTCATAAAACATGTTGAAAAGCAGAAAGGAGAGGAATAGATAAACAGCAATTTGTATAATTCATAAGCTGGCATTTGACTCTTGATTGCTGACATTTCATCACACACACTGCTCCCCAAACAGAGAGAAGCTAGGAATAAAAACTATGGTCCAAAATATCTCGGCAGTATCGTGTTTGCCATTCTCTGTATGAGAGTTTAGGCAATTTTTCAATTAAAGTGGATAGTCATTTACTTATTTGGAGAAGTAATATTTTCTCACCTTTGATTAACTTGATCACTGCAGCACTTTAAGTACTTACATTATTTCTTCAGATGATATCAAGTTGTAATACGCCATTTGCAGAAGTGCAGAAGCTCGGCACAGATCTCCTTTTCTTCCCCTCCTCCTGGAAATGCAATTTATTTCATTTTTTATTTACAGCAGGATTCTAGTGTCATGTGGCCAGTGCAAGAAAAGGGAAAAATTAAAAAAGGGTATCTTTCTTCCACAATTCATGCAGTTGGATATTTAAAAGATGACACACCAGAGATTACCCAGTAAACATTTATTTACATTGGCTTTCATTTTGCTACCACAAGTAACAGGCTTCTAAATATGAAACAGCATTCATCAATCCACAGAAATGGCCAGCCCTTGTGGTTCTTTGCTGATCCTTTCTTAGCACCTCTAGGGTAAAACTATCATATCTCAGTAATTGGATCTTGACCAATTACATGGGGCCTGCCTGGTTTTGTGCCTGGTTTTGTTGTTGTTGTTTGTTATACAGACATGCCAGGCTGTTTCCCTTTCTCAGGGGTTGCTTTTTGGTCTGAGTCATTTATGGTTGTCATGGTAATGCTTCTCAACTCATTTACTTAGATCCTGTACCACATCCTCACACAGTCATGATACATAAAGAGAGGGAGTCAAAATGGCCTAAAGTAATGTAAGTCATTAATTTATTTGGTATATTAATTCCTGTTAAGCCTCTCTGGGCCTTATTCTCCACTAAAGTGGATGTTTATCAGTGGCGGCTCTATAGACGTTTTTGGATTTTATTGGGGATTGTTGAGACAGGAGAGAAGAGCAAGATGTTCGAGTCAGTCCACTTCAGTAAAGAACTGAGGGAAAACATTTGATGGATGAGCAGTATTTTATTAATTAAGTAAATATCAGAAAGTAAATACTATGATAAAGCAAGAAAGCAAGGAACCCACCTACAGATGTTTCACTCTTGCATTTACTGATTCAGTCTTTATTGTACCATGCCACATGAGCTATAGAGCAAAACAACACAGGTGGCCTCCTCATGGGCTTTGCAGTCTAGTGGGACAGACCTGTGACAAAGCCCCATGTGTTTCTCTTCTGCTCACAAGATGGTCCTACTGACAATGAAAGAAAGGATGAGAATTTTGTTAATAAAAATCAAGACAAGCACTACTTTAAGGTTGTTAAATCAGAGAATGTATGTTTCCTTCATTCCTTGGCAAATTTCTGGAAAATTCGGAATCCCAGACTCATTTTTGCCATGTTAATGGCCCCTTCGTGATTTCTCTTCACACCAGAATCAAATGCACTGTTTTCTCCCATCACCTGATAAATCACTGCCTGCTGTGCCATTCATTATTTCCTTCATTTTATTCTCACTCCCCTCTACCCAGGTCAAAGAACTAAACTGAGCTTCTGGTCACAATTACTATTTCTACAGTGACATTTGTATTTTAATCTTATTTTCTCTGCAACACAGCAGAGATTAAATCACAATGCAGCGAGGTTGGAGAAGGGCTGAACAGAGCAGGAAAGCATGGAAGTTGGGGTGTTTTATCTGTTGTCAGATGGACCCTCCGTAGAGACTGGTTACTGAGTTTTTGAACTGTCTCATATTTGAGGCCTTTGCTCTCCCAGAATGTACACCTGAGTCAGAAGAGCCATGCAGATAGATGATTTTATAAGCCTGTGATGTCTTCCTTGTGAAGCTTTCTTCCATCTCAACCCTCAGAGTCACTGGGAAAACCATTTACAATCGGACTCAGCTTGGTTTCCTAGTACCAGCATGAATCCTGGGCACAGCTCTACATAGTGATATTACACATTCTCAGGAGAAATTAGATGTGTCACCTCTGTGTACTCATGTTCCATGTAGATTCAACCAACATGTCCCATGTCTGCAGATCAAACCTATTCAAAGAAAATAAATTACATCTGTTCTACATGTGCGCACATTTTTTTTATCATTGTTCTATAAATAAGGTAAAGGTATTTTGTTTTTATTGTGTTGGGAGTTATAAGTAACCTAGTATGACCTGTATACAGGTTATATGTACATATTTCACTGTCCTATAAAACAGATCTATATATCTGGATTTTGATATTCAAAGATGGACTAGAGGTTATTTCCATGGAAAGATGGTTGTATTCAGAAGCAAAAGTCTGAGCTAAATTTATTTTTTTCTCCTGTTTTTGGAAAAATGACTCAGTGGTTAAGAACATGTATTGCTCTTGCCGACCAAAGTTCAGTTCCCAGCACCTATATTGAGTGGCCCTCAAACAGCTTTAGGGGAGTGACATTTTCTTCTGATCTCCATGGGTAGATGGACCCATGTACATGTAATTCCACATTTATACACATAATTAAAAATAAATCTTAAAAATAAACTTTAGTATTATTTTTTTCAAATGGAGAGTTTTGAGAGACTCCTTCAACCTGTTTCTGACCTATGGATTTCCTATGGATTTCTTATAGGCATCAATCACTGCAAATGCAAAGCACTTCATTTCTTTTTCCACCAGGATGTCTTATTTATTTATTCATTCATAATTTTAAGCCATGTCTTTTCTCTGAGCATAGAGTCTAGGCCCCACAGTCAGGCACTGTGGAATGTTGGAAAGAGTCAATGTGAGTGGCAGGAGCCTGTGGTGATATGGAAGCACCTAGAAGAATGTTCTTTACGTTTGATTAGAATGCTTGTTCTAAGTCTTAGTAAAAGAGATGCCCAACTAAAGCCATCTCTGTTTGTTACATTTAAAAATGCATTCCTAAATCACAACCTAGGGCTAGCCTCATTCCCATACAAAGATAAAGACAATAATATATCTAAATGCTCAATAAAAGTAGTTGCAAAGGACCAAGAAATAGGATGGTATTCTACGGGAATGCAGAATCTGCTCTCAGTGTTTGGAGCTACAAAGAATTAAAGCTCCTTGACATTCCTGCTGGAGATGCACTAGGCTTTAGTCCTTGTTGACATCCTTGGTTGTCAGTGGTAAGTCACAGTATACTTTACGGGGCCTTATGCCGTTACTGGCCTGTGAAGTTGGTAAGATGACGATTGATCCCACTCTTTAAAGAAGAAATTAAATCTAAACTTCTGCATTGTAAATGATGGATCTGTAGATCCAAGAACTTTCTGGAATGTCTGGACCATGGGTGACTAAACTTTCCCTTCTCCTTCCTCCAGTTCTAGTGCTAGTTAACCTTGTTTATCCGTAAGTACAAAGTGAAAGGAAATACTCCTTGCTGTCCCTCTTATCTCCTGGGGTGGCCATGTCTTGAAGTTCCTCAACTTCTGCATGAGATGCTTTAGAGCACGATTTCAATCTCACTTCCGTGGTAGACAAACATTCCGGTGCTAAATATATGCACAAAAGTAATGGAATACATGCTTTGCCTGAGATTTCAGAGAATTGATATTGTTCCCGACAGAGTGGGTATTGTGAAGTCAGTGATCAAATTAATTAAATACCATGCAGAGTGTTTATGAGGTCAGTATGTGGTAATGACAGAAAAAAAAATAAACACAAAAAGTGATGCTCTGTTATTCCTGGATATTTATTCTCCTTGACTATTATCCAAGAACAGATGGCAGAGCCTGTCAGCTGGGTTATGGGGCCCCTGCAAGCAGAAAGTAGGTGATGATAAATGGCTGGTAATTTCCCAGAGTGGAGCCCTGTGCAGAGGCTGAGCTTAGATGAATAGATGTGAGTATCATTTCTGGAATCTCCTCCAATAATTCATTTTTCCTGTGAGTAGACAAAAGGCCAATGTCTTGTCCTTTTGCTCCATGAAATCTCAAGTAAGCTGACAATCATTTGTTTGCTCCTCAGGTAAAATTTGTGGCTGAGATTTTACCTCACATTTCTCACAAGATTAATAAAAAGATTAATAAAAGTTTTTATTTCCCTTGTTGGGCACATGGTTTTTCAGAGCATTTCATATCTGCTCAACTGGCCCCACTGGCACTGGTTAGTCTGCCTGTCTGCTTAAAGATGTACTTTTAGTAGTTCCTACAGTTTATTTGTATCTATTTTCAGATGTAATAAAAGAGATTTGTTATTTGCTTTAAGAATTGATTATTAAGATTTTTTCAAAGAAATATTAAGTGTGGGACTTCAGGAAACATAAGATATATCTATTTTGTCTTAAGTGAACTAGTTAAGTCTTTGAAGGATGAAGAAGTCTGGATCATGGTTTTATCAGGGTTTCTGTAGTCCAACTTCTATGTCAATGAGAATTGTCTATCCTGTATAAGGTAGAGTGAAGTTAAATTAACTTTAATTATTTTAAAAAGGCAGCGGGAAATGGGGAGGCAGGTCCTTAACAACTGGTACCCTAAGGTGGAATAGTATTGATGATAATAATCCTCTTCATCATAATCATAAGATATAGTGGAAGAAAGGGCCTACAAACTAATGCACAGGGCTGAGTCAGAGGGTAGACAGATGCACCTGCAGAGCACCCTCAGTCAACTGTGCAGGCACCAGAATACGAACACTTGCTGTTCTGGGAATGACCAGGTCACTACCATAAATGAAAAGCACAGACAGCTCAATAACACAAGAGGCAGTTAACAACGTCATGACTTAATATTATCTAGTACTGTGCAGCTCAGTTGGCGTGCTGAGGGTCAGGACATAAAGGCTTCTTCTGTTCTTGTTTCACACATTCAGCAATAAATAAAACCTGTTTCCTCCAGGTTTTAACTCAAGATGTTAAACTGCAGCATCCATGGATTAAATGAAGGGAAATGCAGGGATTCCAAACCCAGGGCTTAGAAGGAAAAAAAAATTTCTGAGACTCTCCAGTGCTAAAATTCTTTCAATAATAGACTTGTAAGCACCTGGCTTGTAAGTGGTTTTAGGCAATTTGATATTTCAAAACAGCAGCCTGCAGACCTCTTAAATAATGAGACCTGTATGATTATCTTCTTTACTTTGTACGTATTTATTCTAATCTTGACTTCATAAGTGATTATTTTACTGACATTTTATTCGTGTCTGTCGTTGAGATATATATATACACACACATATATTTATTACTGTTTAATAACTTTTGAATACTTTTTAATACTTTTTATACTTTTAAAAACATACAAAGGAGAGTTGTCTATTGGAAAATTCATGGGATCTCTCTCTTTTTCCTTTTTCTTTTTTCTTTTTCTTTTCTTTTCCTTTTTTTTTTATCTTAAAGCTAAGCTTTGTGCATATCAGTGACGAATGATCTTTCTGAGTTTAACCTAAGGTCCTGATTTGTCCTTAGGCCTGCCATTTGGTCCTTTCACATAGAAGATAGGGGGCCGGCAGGGAGATTATTTCGTTCTTGGGATTGAAATGCAGAAAATCTTCCTTTTCAAGTAAGTGTCAGAGAAAAGGGTAAGCAGAGAGAATGATATGTGGTTGAGAGAGAGGCCACAGACACTAGATGCAGGGACACTTAAGGACACAGGCTGCTTTGCATGAATGATGAAGACATACTTGCTCCCCTACACGATGAGCAACCGTACAAGACTCACTTGCCAGTCTCTCACTCTTTCCTGAAGTTTGAATACTTCCAAAAATTTTATTTGGTCATGTCAGGTTAAGCAGGTTTGCCTCCCTGGGTAAGAGGCAGTCCTTATAATAACGGCTCTTGAGGACAATTCTTCAGCTTTGTTTATCCTCTCTCGGAGGAAAAGGGCAAGAATGGCATCAGGCACATTAGGAAAGCTCATCTGCCCTCCCTGTGACTCTGGGGAAATGTCTCCTGCTCCCAGGTGCCTCTGCACAGGTCTGTTGCAGTTAAGTGAGGGTTCACATAGACTGTTTACTCCTTTAGTCTCCAGAATGGATTTCAAGTCTGAGGAAGCTGTTACTTTTGTTTTGTTTTTTTGTTTTTTGTTGATTTTTATTCTTCTTAGTGGGTCATTTGTGTTGTATTTTATCACCACTCATAACACAACCAAGAACACAGAAATCCTTATTGCATAGAAGTAGACCATAAGCATTTCACTAAATTTCGCTTCAGAAATTACAATTGGTCTGTAGTTGGGCAGAGAAGTATTTTGCTTAGGCATCATCTACCTAATTCACAAACGTGTTCTCCTTCTGCTACAGAGGGCCAAGGACACAGTAAAAGAGTCGGAGACGAGAGGGAGGGGTTCATAGTGAAGGAGACCCAGAAATCTTTCCACCACAATCATCTCTTACTTAGATGCATTACTGAGAAAGGCCAAGCCATTCATGATGAATGGCAGCTGCTAAAAGCTTCCAGGGAGAGGAACAAAGGGACACCAGAGACTCAAAGAGCAGAAAGCTTCAAGTTTCTCAGCAACACCAAGTGAAACAGCATGGGGGTGAGGTTGGGTGGGGGAAGGTAGGTAGCATGGGCGGGGCAGCATGGACAGGGCAGTGTAGACTTCATCAGTTCCAGGTGGAGCATACACTTGGTCTCTGAGTGTGCCTGTCACCAGTCTCTTCATTTTCCACACAGTGAGAATATTCACAACTAAGGAATTACTCCTCTAATTCTTTGATCTTAAGTGTAAATTTCCCTACTTAGAGTACACATATTTCCATATATCTAAAATTGCTATATGTACAATTTGAAATTTTCTTTAAATCTACTCACAAGCAAAACTTTAAGAATAGAAATAGTATACAACTATGGATCAAAGAAGCTTGTGTCAAACTTCTTCTGCCCAGGATCAGATGTGAGGAGGACATAACATCTGTCCCAACACTGGGAGTAACTGGAACCAGCAGGACCAGACACACAGGAATTCCACCAGCCCAGTGGCTCAGGTTTCTTCTGGTCTGTCTGAGCTGGTGCCATGAGCAGACCTTGGGCGAAAGCTCCGCAGCCAGTCCCACAACACCCAGAGGAAGCTCCACTCCCAGGTGCTCTAACAAGCCCAG
>NW_022196905.1:152676178-152684449 GCF_008632895.1 Mastomys coucha | reverse complement strand
ACCATCCAGAATCTAAAAGTGGAAATAGAAACAATAAAGAAATCAGAAAGAGAGACAACCCTGGAGATGGAAAACCTAGGAAAGAATTCAGGAGCCATAGATGCAAGCATCACCAACAGAATGCAAGAGATAGAAGAGAGAATCTCAGGGGGGGCAGAAGACACCTTAGAAAACATTGACACAACAGTCAAAGAAAATGCAAAAAAACAAAAAGCTCCTAACCAAAAACTTCAAGAAAATCCAGGACACAATGAGAAGACCAAACCTAAGGATAATAGGTATAGAAGAAAGTGAAGACACCCAAGGTAATGGACCTGTAAATACCTTCAACAAAATTATAGAAGAAAACGTGCCTAACCTAAAGAAAGAGATGCCCATGAACATACAAGAAGCCTATAGAACTCCAAATAGATTGGACCAGAAAAGAAATTCCTCCCATCACATAATAATACAAACACCAAATGCACCAAACAAAGAAAGAATTTTAAAAGCAGTAAGGGAAAAAGGTCAAGTAACATATAAAGGCAGGCCTATCAGAATTACACCAGACTTCTCACCAAAGACTATGAAAGCTAGAAGATCCTGGGTTGATGTCATACAGACCCTAAGAGAATACAAGTGCCAGCCCAGGCTACTATACCCAGCAAAACTCTCAATTACCTTAGAGGGAGAAAACAAGATATTCCATGACAAAACCAAATTTACACAATATCTTTATACAAATTCAGCCCTACAAAGGATAATAGATGGAAAACATCAACATAAGGAGCAAAACTACACCTTAGAAGAAGCAAGAAAGTAATCTTTCAACATATCCACACAAAGCTAATTCCACCTCTTACAACAGAAACAACAGGAAGTAACAATTACTTTTTCTTAATATCTTAATATGAAAATTAATATTACCAACATATCCTAATTGATTGAAATCCAAAAATATGAGGAATTAGTAATTTATTGGCTGTCATCCAATGGTCTCTCTAATTTGGTAATTGGAGAAATAGGTCCAATATTATACAATCCATATACACTTTCAGCTTGTTTGTTCATGACAATGTCTTGCTATGTACAGCATAATGGTCTTGAGATCTTGCTTCTCCCATCTCACCCTCTCTATTAGTAGTAGTATTGTTTATTTTATGATTTTACACTATACTATGTTTTTCAGAACAGCTTACATATTTTAAAAGTATTTATATAGCCAAAAGAAATGTAGACAATTAAATTGGAGGGGATTTGTAAGAGAACAACAAAGAGTAAGACTGAATGCTTTGCTTGACTTTTGTAACTCTTATATCAAGTTACTACAGTAAGAGTCAAGATTTTAAGCTCTACTAAATATAAAACAAACAAACAAACAAAAACACTTTATATATTTATGTTCATTTAAGAAAATATTAGTATTGATGTATTATTTTGAAATACACAGTTAATACATTTGGAGTTATTTAAAATTTGTATTGAGAAAAATATATGTATTTTCAGTATTGCTGCAGACAAGCATCTACATAAGACTGTTAAATTGATTGATGTTTTATATCAAACAACTCTTGTAATACTCATTTTTATTGTTATAATATTTTATAAATTTTAAAGAATATGACAAAAAGCATATTGTAGGTATTGAAGAGGTGGTCTCAGGGAGAAGTTGGGGTACAAAAGGAAAACAAGAATGTGATTTAATTCTATTTACTTAAAATATGTTTTTAAATGTTAACAAATTCAGATAAATTGAAATCATATAACTTTTCTCATTATAATGCAATAAAACTTAAAAAAAAAGAAAAAAAGAAGCTTGTGTCAGTTTTGAGCTACCTAACTGTACTGCCTAACACAAATTCAATTCATACTTCACTGTGCATACCTTGTAATGTATGTGCAACCACATAACAACATACACTTTTGCATATTTCTGTGTTTTATCTTGGCCCTAAGTCATTTTGGTCCGGAATGCCCTCAGTATTTGAGACCAGACACAGTTTTTGTATGTTCTATATAGTCTAGATTATGGTCTATAATAGCTGCACATTATAGGTTTTAGAAGACTGAGTTTATTAATTATATAAATGCATAATAAAAGAAAAGGCAGCAAGTACCATACAGAAACAGCTGGTAGTAAAACATTATGAAATAAGGCATTTATGGAATCCAAGATGGTCCATTAGTGTATGCAGAATAAAGAACAGACAAGGAAACCATCATGTGTGGCAGGCTCAGAACATCCAGCACTGGAGAACTGACTGGAGAAGCTGAAGCTGTTACCCCGAGTTACAAGTTACTAAGCTTTCTCTCTGTAGCTGAGCTTTCAGCACTTCTGTTCCTAAGGCAGGCATGTTCCTATCATTGTATCAACAGTTTTATCAACATTGTATCAACCCGTGTCTGAAAAGGCTTACCTCCTCCCTGTTCTTATGTGTTTTTACTTGGGCTATTTTGCCCTCATTTTTCTCCATGTCATATAATTAGGGGGTTAGCATATCTCCAGTCAAATGATGTTAGATCAAACATGCTTGGGTTTTAAGAGAGGAGAGCGCAACCTTAATTCCAGAGCTAGCTTCTCAGAGCTGTTAGACAGTATGTGATAGGGGGTGTGCATGCAACCTCTTTGCTACTCATTTCCTCCTCCTTAGAGTGTTTGTGTAGTACTTGAAAGAGTTGTTTTCTGAGATTTTTGTGTGTTTCCCCAGTAATCTTATCCTAATGATGATCGAATTCAGGACTTACATAGGCCCACAACATTTTTGTTATCTATTCCTAGTAGGCTCTTAATAGGTTTGGAGATGATCTATTTCTTTGGGACTTGTGTAATTCATAGTAATTCTTAGATACCATGACTCAACTAAACTTCCAATCATGTTCTTAATTTTGTATGTAATATAAATTTCGTCCATATCCGGCGGTACCTGAAGCAGGATGATGGAGAGTCCATCGACAATGAGGCAATGACAGTTGTGTGAAAACCAAAGAAGTCCTGTTACAGGGTTAGATGAGGGGATGGAGCCCCATCACAGGCTTGCATGAGGAGATGGAGACACCATCCCCCTCTGGGTACCCATTTGTATGGGAGGATGGGGCCCTGTTATAGGCTTTCATGAGGTGATGTGTGGATTGTTAGCAAGAGAACATTCCACAACCATGAAAAAAGAGGACAGGATGGTGTAGGAGAAGAGAATGGATCAAGTTTGCTTACAGTAAGTGTCATTAGATCCTGAAGACTTCTTGCACAGCTCATATATAGACACTGATGGGAATGCAGGGCTTTTATTTTCCCCCAAATGGAAATAGAATAGTCTATTACTTTGTTCATAGTTTGAATAACTTTATTTAGCTACTATTCAAGATTTTATAGGTTGAATATTAATTAAATCAACAGGGCCAGGTCCTGTGAGCTGCCTTTTTCTTGATAAAAGAAACATATTATTAAATATTCATGACATTATACTCAAGAAATAGCAACTGGTAAATTCTTGATTTGTCAGCTGGCAGAAATAGATTGTAAGGTGAAAAAGCTTTTGTCGAAACTAGCTTTGGCTTTATGGCCTTTACTGGAATTTTTTATTCTGTTTTATGTAAAAACAGATTTTATGGCAAAATTCAAGAGGTACAATGAAAGAAAGACAGAAACCAACAAAGAAGCAAAGATAGAAACAAGCAAAGACAGAAGAAACAAAGAAAGACAGAAAAGAACAGGAAAGAAAGACAGGAAGGAAGTAAGAAGGAAAGAAAGGGCGGGACTGAAGAAAGACAGTTTCTCAGCTTTGACAGCTCTATTCTGAAGTAATAGCTAGCCTGAGTAATTAGCGACTGTGCACATGGCAAAGGGAGCTCTAACCTGCTACTTTTCTTTAGTTTTGGTTTGTATAGCCAGCCTTTTTGCTCCCTTGCTCTTACCTGAGCTTACTCTGTTGAGCACTTGTCACTGGTGGCCCAGTGCATCTATGCCTCTGGGCTCCTGTTCAGATTGGCATGGAGAAGGGGGGGGGGCTTCTTCCGCTGTTCCTATGACTCTTTCTTTCCTTTTGCTGGGTAGAAGATTGTTTCTCTGAGTTGTGATTCACCACCCAGTCTCTGTCTCTCATGG
Organism: Mastomys coucha; assembly: GCF_008632895.1. Taxonomy (NCBI): domain Eukaryota; kingdom Metazoa; phylum Chordata; class Mammalia; order Rodentia; family Muridae; genus Mastomys; species Mastomys coucha. Next base: position 152,680,368 of record NW_022196905.1, on the reverse strand, counting down.
AAGAAAACTTCACATTCCTTTCCACTGTTGCTGAAATGTTTGGTTATAATTGAAAAAGAATGGGAAGGTATCTGTACACAGCATGATCCCCCATGACATTAAACTTTTTATCCAACTCAGAAAGAATGTCTGCTCATAGTTTTACCCATCAAGCAAATATCTGTTGATGACTTTACATATGCCCAGAATTATTTCTACCAAGAGAAATGAAACAAGAAGCCAGGCAGGGTGCGTTTTAACACAGAACTCATAGGCATAAGGGAAGACACAGTAAAATCATACCTAGGATCAATAACATAAGTTGAGAGACTGTGAGGACTTGGAGAAACAAGAAGTTCAAAAACCAGTGGGATGGAAAGTGTTGTTGAATAATTAGCCAGGGTGTGTCATCAGAAATGAGCCAAGGATGGTGGAGGCATCCATAAAGTACAAAATAATTAAGTAGGAACCCAACAGAACATCAGAGCACATAAAGAGTGGTCTGTGCAATGCAAAGCAAAAATCCTTAAGAATGAGGGTATTGGGATACAGGGGGAGTATGCATCAGAGAGTACTCAGAACCCTACTGTAAAGACTCATGGTCTTGTTTTCAGATCCACAACAGGAAAGGGGGCCACTTCCCTGTCCTGGGTGAGCCAGGGTCAGCTGGGGGTTTCTCATTCATACATTAGGACTGGATGACACAGTCTCAGAGAGACATGACTGGATGTTGCCTCTGATTCCACCCTACCTCATTTCACCTTAGAAACAAAACCATGGAAAATGTTAACTCTTGCCTGGATCTCCAGAGAGGTTACAGGATATACTTCCTGGAACTCACTAGTCAAGATGTGTTCATAAAGCTGCACTTCAAGACACTTGAAGTATAGGGAGATAATTGGTCACCTGCCAAGCCCAACTGTTAAGACCTCCTGAGAGGTTCCTAACTTAGACTTAAGCACTCTTCCCAAGCCTTTGTCTTCCTTGGAGGCAAGTTTCCATTTACAATTCAAAGTTAACATCTTCCCCAAGAAAGGCCACTTATAAATATGCAGATTGGAGAACCAAAGGATCCTTCCTTCTGGAAGCTTCAGAAGAAGTGGAGTACTGGAGACAGTAAAGCCACTGGGTCTTTTATGAAGATGGGGCTTTGATTTGCCAGGGAGGAAAACACTAGCTTTGTCTGAAAGCCTCACTTAGCATAATAAAGTAAAGCATGATCTCCACGATCTTTAACACAACAGTGGCCATCCTAGTACCAAGTAAAATGCTTTCATCCACACAGCCAACACCCATTCCCTGAGTGCTTTCAAGTGCTGGGGATATACCAGCCATCCAGAAAGCCTCTGGTACCAGAGAACTTAAACTCTAGTTTCAATGAGATGAAAAGAAACTGACAACTGACGGCAGCCAGGTGTTCCATTCGATCAGGCTAGATACAGACTGAAATGATGTAGGGTGGAGTCACAGGAAAGGGTGGGGCATGCCAATACACCCTGAATCACCAATCAAAATTCCCAGTTGACCACTGGCTCAAGACAGGAAGTTGCCTCCCTTTTCTGTTGTAGATCTGCAAACCAAGGCATGAGCCCTTACAGTGGCTTCTATGTAGCCTCTGGCCTTGGTTTCCCTGTGGCACAAACACCCATAAGCTGCCTTTGCTAAGCACTGAGCCCACAAGATAGAGGAACGCAGGATGGAGGCCTGGCACCTCCGCCTTCACTTTACACTACTATCCTTGACTCTGGCAGATGATCCAAGATAAGACACAGTCCTTCACTTCTTCTGGTTCACTTTGGTTTCTCTGAGGAGCAAAATATTCCAAGGCAGATACACAATCCCCCTCCAAGGGTGCACAGTAACCCGAGGAGGAATCTTTACCCTGGAGAATTACCCTCAGGGGTGACTCCCACCTAGGAAACATTCTGTCCTCTCATGGCATGGGGGCTTCTGATCAGCTTCCAGAACAATGGCTGAGACAGTGGTAGGTAAGACCACGTTTTGGCCAGGACTGATTATTACTAACGATATATAAGTACCGAGTATTCTGGCTTTCCTTGTCAGTGACTGACCTGCACCCTCGCAGAATAATACCTATAAGGAAAGCTAAATTTGGGTCACTCCATAAGAAATGTCTACGCCAAATGCACCAAATAAGGAAAAAAAAGAACACATGAATAAGAGCAGAAGTAGGTTAGTAAATGTTTCTTTTCACACAAAGCAATTCTGTTTCAAGCAGAGAGCTGAGCTGTTCTGTCTGTGGTTGCCTGGGCTAGAGCAGCAAGAGAGCAAAGGGGCAGACACTACAGGGGGGAGTGGGAGGGGGTTGGAAGGTGGGTGCCAGTGAGGGGGCAGGGTCCTGAGCAGGAAAAGCAGAGTGTCTGAGGCTTGTGTACGTTTTGCACAGGTGATGCAGCTCCTGCCGATTCCAGGACTAGAGCTGAAGGGTGCCTGTAGGTTATGGGGAGCACCTTGAACATTATTCTGAGTGGGATGCAGACATTATCACTGGTATGTTTTGAGGAAGTGACATGATTTGACATATATTTTAGGAGAAAGTATTTCTTACGTGAAGAGTTTTTTAAAAATAGAAAAATTAAAATCAAACTGAATGATAACTTTGGTTCCCAGACATGGGTGTGCCATTATATAAATTGTCACTTTCTGGGGATGTTTATCTACCATAATTGAAGAGTCTATTTGAAAATTATTTTGCTCAAGGTAGGGCTCATATGTATTAGTCAAGAACATGAGGAGTCTGAGGTCAGCCTGGCTTGGAAGCTGGTATAGTAGCTCACCATGGTTTCGTAAAAGTCACGAGGACCCTGGACCAGAACAAAGGGATGCGTGCTACTTTATTCACAGCAGAAGTCAGACTGCCACTGGTCCTGACAATCTGTACCCTCAGTGCAGCACAGAGAGGGTCATTCCAAGAAGTACAGTGCCAAGAGTTTCCATTATGGGAGCAGAAGTCAGAACAGGGGAGAACACTATTTGATAATGTGCATTAGGCATGGCCCTGTTTTTGACCCCTGGAGAGGCTTTCTTTTTCTCCTTTGTTCATTGCCCTTGACAAAAAGACCAAAAAAAAAAAAACACACCAGTGAAATTGGAAAATAGAGCCTCTGCCTCTGTCTTCTCTCAAAGCATGCAGAAATAGCAAGGAGTTCGGGAGAACTGCTTCCTGTCATTGCAGTTTTTTAATCCTACCATTTGAAAGTATGTTTGCAAGATATTTTTATTCAATGATTTATACATTATCATTTAAATAAAAATGATAGTTTTGTGGTTGTTCTATTGTAAATCCTAAATGGGAAGCTACTTATATTGATGCTGAAACTGGATGCTGCCTTGACGCACTGAGGATTCTTTGTAACCTGCCAAACAAAAGCTTCTGGAACATGTTAGATTTCACAAAAGCAGACACCGCCTGCCTTGTCAGCTGTACCACCCTTGAAGGCCACACTACTGACACACTGCACACCCCAGTTCCAAGGCCCATATTTATTCTCTGACTGGATGAAGTCAGGGTCTTCATCCTTCTGCCCCAGCCTCTGTTATTTATTGGACAAGGGAAGAAGGTCAAAGATCTTCCTACGAGTAGTTTATTTAAAAATAAATGAATAAAAAGGTACACCTCACAGCTAACTGGGGCCTGCCTGCATGGTTCCTGCCCTTCCCAAGGCTCTGCATGTTCACTAACCCAAAGCTCTTTAGATCTTTGTGAGACATCCTTATCTAGTAGTAACTCAATAGGTCACTGGTACGAGGTGGATAATGGCTCTGCAAGGCCAGAATGAATTACATTTCACACTTTCTATTCTAGCACTGGGTTTTGAAGCAGCCAGCATCAGTCTTCTGCCCTCCGTGGCTCATCATTTGAGCATAAACGCAAAGTAGTTGTTATGACGAAGTACATTTCTCCCACCCCAGGAACTCAAGACTCTGTAGTGGTTTTTAGAAGTCACAATATCAGTGACTGGAGGAACTGAGACTACATGTAGATGTTGTGTGCCCACAGTGCCCATTCTTGTTATTTACACTGGTGATTGTGAAGGTATATTCACACCAACCAAAGGTTTCTATTATGCAGGCAATTTTTTAACTGCCGTGAGGTATAAATACATAAACCCCATTTAAGATCAGATGTCCCTCAACAGAGGAGTGGATACAGAAATTGTGGTACATCTACACAATGGAATATTACTCAG
>NW_022196905.1:152666527-152675576 GCF_008632895.1 Mastomys coucha | reverse complement strand
AACTGGGAATGGAGAAATTTACATGTAAATAAAGAAAATATCTAAAATAAAAAATAAAAAATAAAAAATAAAAAAATAAAATAAAAAAAAAGATCCTTCAGTTTGTCTTCATTTCTAACATGAAAATTGTCCCCCAAATTCTTACAAAACAGTCCAAAAGACAGTAGTTCAATCTTTTAGAAACATGTACATGAATGCCCCCAAAGTAAAATGTTCTGCGATTGCATAAATGTTTGAGTATTATGTGGTTCGTTCCTAATATGTACAACTTTTCATAAGTATTAAGGAGCGATTACTAATCCTAACAATGGTTTAGGTGACTGTCAAGGAAATTACAGAAGGGAAAAATGTTTTGAAGGAATATGAGTACAAATTTCCACTTATGTAGCACTCCAGACCCGACCCAGATAGAGAGGTGGAGATCGTGGAAGTGTCTGAGACAGGGGTTTGACTGGAGGTGGGACTAGCTCTGGCCCTAGCAATAATTGATGGAGCTGTTTCCCTAGGAGTTGTTACTTTGTTTCTGGTCCCACAAATCTACATGTGTGGTCCCCTAGAGCTCACAGGACCTCAGCTGCACACAGAGAAAAGTACGTAATCACGACTTGACATACATGTGATATTTCTCAGGCATGCCAGCTTTTGGTTAAAATGTCTTCCCTTCCTTATATGAAGTATCATGAACGCGACTTAGCTGCATCTTCTCTACATACTTCTGTATATCTGTGACTGGTTCAAAATAAAGCTCTAGCAAAGAGCTGGAAGTGGTGGCTTTTAGTTCTAGCACCAAAGAGGCAGAGGAAGGCAAGTCTTTAGGCTGGAGGCTAGCCTGGTCTACAAAGCGAGTTCTAGACGAGTCAAGATACGTAGTGAGACCCTGTTTCAAACCACAAGGACAACAAAAGTTAGCAAAGAGCTGGAAAGATTTGTTTAGTAGATAATTAAGTCCACCTTGTGCATTAATTTCACATCTACTTAATTAGTTTAATATATATTAAATCTATATAATGATATATACACATATATTAAAAGGGAACTTTTATATTAATATTGGCTATGATGCTGCATGTCCTTTAATTTAAATTTTGTTATTAATGAGAATATGTCTAAAATAGCTTGATAAGAATGGCAAAACATATATGCATGGAGAATCTATTACAATATACACTATATGTACATATATTGTGTAGTAGCTCATTTTTATGTTTTTAATAATAATAGAGTATTTGCAAATAATTTCACAATGTGTAACTATATGGAAGACTACACATTAAACTACTGAAATAGTTTTTTTTATTTTCTATATGCCATATTTCTTTAATATTTTCATTCATATATCTTACCAACAACAATATAAAATATTTATGTATTTAACTTTATATATATTTGTGCATGCCTATATTTATGTCTGTGTACCATATGCATGCAGGAGCCCATGGAGATCAGAGAGTCATTGTCTGTGTACCATATGCATGCAGGAGCCCATGGAGATCAGAGAGCCATTGGGTCCCCTGGAACTGGAGCTCTGAACAAAGATCTAATAATCAGGAAAAGGGAAAAATTTATGTATATATAAAATAAAACCTGTTGCCAACCTATAACCCAAGTCTCTTTAGTATTTATGTAAATATGAGGATTTCACAAGTGCTAACATAACTGTGTTTGGGCAGCAGGGTCACAGGGCATCTATCCTTAGCTCTGCCTGCCCTGATTCTGGAGTCTTCTGAGGTCTTCATGCACGAGAGAGCTGGGCATACTTGCCAATGCCATATCCCTCTGTTTACACAGCTTCTACATTTTCGTAATGGTGACTTATGACACTGGGAACAGTGGGGGTGGGGAGGAAACGTATTGCTAATGTGCTTTTTTACTGTAAAAGACAGAATGCCAGGACTATAGTTTGGTTCCCAGAACCCATGTCAAGAGGTTCAAAATTGTCAGTCACTCCCAGCTCCAGGGGATCAAATAAACCTCCTCTGTCCTCCACAGACACATGCAAATGCAAACAAGTGCACATACCCTCACACAGACTAATATACATATAAATATAGTTAGATAGATACATGTGTGTGTGTGTGTGTGTGTGTGTGCGCGCGCGTGTGTGTCAAAAACAATCCAGTTCCCAGTGTGGGTAGTGAGCTTTAGTGAGGTACTCAGTGCCTTCTGGGTTGGGTGCGGTACAGTCTCATCTGCTCTGTCTCATCATTACAGCTCTCTGTCATGCTACGCATTCACTCTCTGCCTATAGCCCCTTTCCAGAGCTGCATGCTTCCTCTACCCTCTGCGAATGTTATATAGCTGTGCTTTGCTGAAACGGCTCCCATGATGGTCATCAAAGCACAGAGATCCTTCTGAGTGATAGACTGCTCAATCCAGCGTCTGTTATTGTGGCTATTGACACTCATGTTTGCTACTGTGAAGCCTTCAGCATGCAGGGGGATGTTGGAAGTGAGCCCGTCCCTAACAGAATGCTCCCCTCAAGTTTTCCTCAAACCTTGCTTTGCCTATACAATTAGAAATTTGTTTTGGAAATGCCTGTTTGGAACTCCTCCCTGCCACTCTGTATGAATGTGATTATAACAACATTTGACATTGGGTGAGAAAGAATGCATTATGGGCTTTATGCTGTAGAGAAATGTTCCTTTTTCTGCTGGCAGTTCTCCTCAAGCAAACCCTTTTCAATGAGCATTATTGCTATTCTGGAGTAAACAGCAAACCATATCATGAGTGTTTTACATTCTTTATCTGGAAAGACAGAATTACTCCTAAATAGATACATACATACATACATACATACATACATACATATATACATGCATACATACATAACTATGTCTATGTATAGTGATTGACATATAAGGTAGGTAGATGATAAATAATAGAAAGATGATAGATAAATAACAGATAGATAGATAGATAGATAGATAGATAGATAGATAGATAGATAGATAGATCAAATATGGGCCAAATAGTGAGTGGAGAGATGTTAGAGAAGTTTTCCTTATAAGAATATAAAACATTTGTAAAAATTTTTGATTTTTAAAATGGTTTTCTGCTCGACATATTGATTAATCTGTGCTCTAGACGAACTGAGAAAAATTTGGTTTTATTTTAAGTAGAAGTTTCCATGGTCCATGTTTTCCTGGAAGAGGATGGTAAACGTTTCCAGTAAAAATCATTGTAAAAGCTTCTGTGGAAATGTTTGTAAGGTCTACACAAAATATTATAGACTTGAGTTTCCTGAACTGTCAGCATAGGAAGGAAGCACCTGCTTGCTTCCTAATGAATGATGGGGTCTCAGACTCTCGGAGACCCTCCTGCAGGAGGGATGGACCGAGTTCTTTTCCCAGGTTAAGATTCCTGGCAGAAACTTCATGAGTGATGTTTACCCAGTTCCTTAGATTAAATATATCCAACTTCTTTAGCTGAGTCAACTGTGTCCTCACACATTCGTGAACATATTCCCCTGTATGCAACGGCATGCATTTCTAAGACCTAAACCAAGCAAAACTGAATTTAGAACCTTCGGATTTGAGAGCTAAAAAGGCCTTACAACTGGTTAGTAGTATATTCAAGCTTGAGAGAGAAACCTTTAGATTACAGGGATATAAGATGTCTCATTTTACAATACTGTAATGTGTTGGACACCTCTATTCTCCCTACAGATTTAGTTTTATAAGCCATTTGTGACCTTTTATCTCAAATACGCTGACATACACTCATAACCCCCAATACTTTGGAAGCCATTTCTCTACTGGTCAACTATGGGGCAGATAGTGAATGGAGACCTCTTGGGGAGAATTTTTTTATAAGACTATAAAGTATTTGTAAACAACTTTGAGCTCTTTCATGTCCTAAAATGGTTTTCTGCCTGACATATTCATGCTCGATTAATCTGTGCTTTTTATTTGGCCCCGGATGGATAAACTAAATAGAATTAGAATTATACAAGTAAATGTTATTTCAAACCCTCCTGTATCAGGAAATAGCTTTGTAACAAAATTACATGCCAGCTGGCCCTGCTGCCAGCATCCAGAATGACAATGTTTGCTTTTGATTCCCTTGGAACTTCACAAGGCTGTTTAGCTGCAGGATCATCAAAGATGTTCAGCAAAGAGGGCCAGAGGTCAAGGGCACTGGGCTTCCTAGAGATAGTTCATATGCTCTCATATGGCAGTAACTTCAGAGTTGCCTTCACTTGACATTCAGCACCACCACATCACCAATATTCATGCCCATTGGGACCACTTGGGAGGCTACCAAAATACAGGGGGTAATCATGAATTTCCAGTTGAGCTTTGTTTCTCGCAAGGCCTCTCCTCTTAAGGTGTGCCTGCACATCTGTGTTTGTCCCACTAGATCAATGTCCTCAGGCTTCCCTAAGTTTACAGATCTTTAAATGGTGATTTTCTTTTTAATCCCCTGGAGGGGTTTAAACCTCTGAGTTCAACCAGCAGTTGAAGTTTCAGGAAACTGTCACATTCCCATCAGATTGGGTCACTTTGGGACAAGAGCTCAGCTTCCTTTGTACCTTAAACTCTGACCCTTTAAAAATCTGATCCTCATGGCTGATCCTTAAACTCATTTGATGTGCTATCCCCAAATATCATACAACCTTCCAAATAGAAAACAAGAGTTCAAAACCTAAGCTGTAGCAGTGGGCTAATGACAATTCAGATTCCCACCACTGCAGAGATCAACAGTATACTGTAGTTGTTAGGACATTCAGGAAATTCTGATGCAGTATTTCAGCTAGAGGAGAGAGCTGGAGTCACGGATTCAGTAGCACCTTACTCTTGAGGCAGAAGAACGTATATAAATATCAAGTACCAAATGAACGTGATGTAAAAATACTGATGAGGGAATTCAACACCCAGAGCATGTGTGATACCCTAGATAATAACCGATATAAAATATAAATATTTTTATCTATATTGATATAGAATAAAAATATTTATATTTATTTTATATTTATACTGATATAAAATATTTATATTTTATATATAATACAATGTACTGAAAATAGGTGAATTGTTGCTTGACAAATATTTATTGGTAGTAGCTAGCAGCACTAAAAAAAATCAGGCTAAAGAGCCTGTGCAGGAATAAAGGAATTAGTGCTCTTTCAACTACTCTGTGCTCTATAGGTTAGTTATCTTGTGTACACAAGCATACACACCTACACAGATACATGGATGCACACCATACATACATGTACACACAGGTACACACTGGTGATGCAATAAAGAGAAATCAAAAACAAAACCCACAATTCTCACTGAAAGGAAATAAAAGTTTATTTTGGACCCATTTTTGAGTGACCCTGGTCTGGCAACACAGACTGAGATTACCCTAAATTTCATATTCCAATGTGGAAACAGTTTCATGGGGGTTTTTTTGTAGTTTTACAGAACAAAAAATATCATAAATCATCCTCAACACATATAAACATATACACTCGAACACACACATATATAACCATATACATATGTATATATACACACATACATATTTGTATCCATGAACATTTTGCATACATACATACATGTACACACCTACACAATACCCATATATATGCACATATACACACAACCATACACATTTACACATGTACATACACATTATCATTATCACTTAATCAATGTGCTCTTGATCACATCTTTAGCTGATCCCTCTGTTATCCTAGAAGCATGCAGACTAATTACATCTGCTTGAAAATCCTCATGTTTCCCCTCATTCTGTAATTACCCTTACTCCCAAGTAATTTGTCTGTGATTTTGAAGACAGCAGATTTCTAACATCTGCCATCCTGAGGTCCAAGGCAGCCAGTGGTTTAGATCCAGTGTGAGTTCACTGGCCCAGAAGTTCTTGTGTCAACCCTTTCTGAGCCTGAAAGACCAAGACCAAGAGTGCCAATGCCCCATCTCGAGAGAAGAGCATATGGCCTTTCTTCTGCCTGCTTTGCAGCCCATTACTGGATTCAGTGATGCCACAGACACTAAGGACAATCATTCTTGGCAAGCCATAATCTTTCCCAGTGTCACTGTCTGGAGTCCCCTGAAAATGATGCTTGATCTGGGTATCAACACAGTAAAGCTAGCACAAAAAATAACTACCTCTCCATCTCAAATTCCAAAGTTTTGCTCAAGCCTTCTCACAATCTATATACATGTATGTATGTATGTATGTATGTATGTATATATGTATGTATGTATGAGAGAGAGAGAGAGAGAGAGAGAGAGAAGGCAAGGTTCTTTGATTGAATCCACTGTGAACAAGCCCAGAAGGAGCCAGAAAAACTTTTCCAATGTAGATGATATGACCACATTAGTATTTTCTTTTAAGACACGTGGAATAGCTTAGATAGTGGTGAATTGTACCAATTGGAATATGGTACTGAGAAGAGCCCTAAATTTTCTTTATAGATTTACCCATAAATTTTCAGAATTATTTAAACTGAGAATTTTTTTCTCTCCTGAATCTTCAGGGTCTCCACTTTGAACCTTTACAAAACTCTCCTTTCTTCCTTAGGGAAACTTCCAGAATTACCACGCAGTGTGGCCCAAGTGCATGAGCCAAGTTACAGTTTATGGTGGGATTCTATTGTGTCAACTTAGTCTCTCTGAATGCTCATGGCATCCCAGAGTGAATGTTCACTGTGACAATGAGACCATTCACAGTAGTAGACGTACACACTGCCAGGCTCAGTCTACACTATTAGAATAAATCACAGTAGCATCCTTTACACTCCCTGGATGCCTTTTAGAATGGAGATAATGAGAGTCACTGTGGAGTCTCTATTCTGTCATGCAAGCATATGTGTTTCTGTCATTTGCTTGTTGTTTGCGTCTTGTTACAGGGAATGGTATGTAGAAAGCATATTGAAATGGGGCTTAGGATCTGTGGATTCTGTTCCCTAGGAGAAACATTTGAATTTCCTGTGCCCAAGTGTTCTGTACAATAAAATATGTTTTCTTTCTCAAAGGGACCATGTCTCTGAGAAACCTATGTGGCAAAAGGAGTTCACCAACATCTATAGGGAGGAAGGAACAAAGAAGCCAGAAGCCATGCTTCTGTTGAGTAGCCACAGCACAAAGAAGATCCATGTTCTTAGACGGTCAATTCTGCTGTGGAACCTGGCAGAATTTGGACTCTTTGTCCCTATTCCATACATATAGTTCTTTAGGATGTTGGGCAATTTGAAGATTTCTACTCCAATTTATTTTTTGTTGCTGGCCTGCTACTGATCATTTGTGGTCAATAGTAACTCCAGAGATGATTGGGATGGAAGTTAGGTCAAGGTGTGTAGGACGTTTAATGCTCAAAGCTCCAACAGATCTTGGTATCTATAGATAATCAACTAAAATGGTTAATAATGCAAAAACAGATCGATGATGACCCTGTTGGTGATAACAGTGTGCATGAGGATGATAGTGCTGATAGTCATGATGCTGATGTGGCTTCTGCTGATGGTGATGATTGTGATGGTGATGGTAGTGATGGCTAAGCTACTGGTGACACTGATGATATTGGTGGTGACTCTAGTGATGTTAGTAATGGTTATGCTGCTCCTTCTGGTGATGATCACTATAGTGATGATGATAGTCATGATGCTGGTGGTGATGGTGATGCTGCCGCTGCTCCTTCTGGTGATGATCATTATAGTGATGATGATAGTCGTGATGCTGGTGATGATAGGGATACTACATGAAACAAGAAGAATACAATTAAAATCAACATCTAACTCTATTTAAGTTTGGTTGAAACGATCTGAGTACTATTGGCTTTACTGATCTTAGTCTTAATCTTAAACTCAGAAAAATACCCTTTCTTCATGTTCTCCTTAAAAGGGAACACGTAAATTAAGCGTTGATAGTAGAGATAGTCTCTGAATACCTGGAAATCAACCCCAATGTAGAGGTAGGCCTGTCACCAAAGAAGTCCATTTTCCAGATGTCAATTTTCATTAGACAGTCTTCTTGCTATAGCAACCAGCTCACGTTTCACTAAGGAAGGAGGCTAGGACAAGGAGAGGTCCTCAACCCAGGTCATAGGCACTCTAGCATGCTGCTCAGATTTTTCCACTAGGGGAGAGATTGCCCAGGTCATAGGGGCTTTAGAATTCTGCTTACATTTCTCATTAGGAAGAATAATGCCCAAGCTCATCTCCCAAGTAGTTGTCAAACTAGTCTGAGTTTAATGTTAATTTATATGTTAAAGGACAGAGCAGAGAAGAGCTTATCTTTAAAACTGGTAAAGCAAATATTCAGTTAAAAACAATAAAATGTGTCAAACAATGTATTTAGTAAGGTGAATGCTAACAAGAAATTAATCTGGTTTGCTAAATACAAGAATACAATATTCCTAGTTAAACTGGGAGGTGTAAGCTGAGGGTTCAATGTAGCACATTATAGAAAGGAATGCTTGAGACAAGCTATAACCAATAATAAATATGATCTACCTCTTCCACCTAGCAGCATGTGGGTCTTTACTGGATGCATGATCTTTCTGTGAGCATGATGGCTATATATAAGGCCTATGCAAGGTGTCTGTGAGGGTCAGGTATGGTCTCAGCACAGGCTATGCTTGTCTGTGTACTTGTTAACTAGCATGCTGCCTTGGCCTTATGCTGACATGGGCCTTGTAAACATGAAATTATGGTAAATTATGTTCTTCAAACAAGTGAGGACAATCAACCAAAAGCCAAGAAAACAATAATCCTGCTAAGAAACCAACCACTCAACACTGAAAAAGATTTAAGAACAGATACTACCATTTTAGTAATATATATTATAATAAATATATATGATCTAGTTTGGTAGTTTAGAAAGGTCAACTGAAGCCTTATGAATTATAGCACAACATTGCAGTATTGCAGAGGATCGCAGGACAGTGCAGTCTTGCAGAGGATCACAGGATATTTTGCAGTGTTGAAGAAGACAATATAACATTACAGTGTTGCAGAGGATAGTATGACACTGGATCACAGGACAGTGCAGTGTTGCAGAGGATCACAGGACAGTGCAGTGTTGCAGAAGACAATATAACA
>NW_022196905.1:152657757-152665424 GCF_008632895.1 Mastomys coucha | reverse complement strand
CAGGACAGTGCAGTGTTGCAGAGGATGCTATGACACTGGATCACAGGACAGTGCAGTGTTGCAGAGGGCAGGCAGTTTGCACTCGGCAGTACGTGCTCTGTTGACTATACCCTCTTCCTGTCCATCTCTGAGATTATTCTTTCTCTGCTTCTCCTCCTCTACTCTTAACTTTTACCCTCCTTTCCTCTTTGCATGTTTATCTTTCTCCATTTTTAATTCATTAAATTCTATCAGGTGAACAGAATGTAATCAAATGAAGCTATTGACCAACATCACAGCTACTCATTCAGAAGTCTCTATATGGTCTCCTGGGCTTAACCATTAAAGAGAAATGAGGAAAGGCTTTAACACAAATATTCCTTACTGATGCTTCCCCACATGGATGCAAACAACATCAGTATCTGTTTGAGCCTAAGCAAGAGACAGAGTGTCCAACATGACCTCTCCCTCCACATCCCACATTACATCTGTGTTTCTTTTCACCATTTGGTCATTCTACTACAATCTGAAAATTCATAAATTGATTATGTTCTTTTGGGCACAACATATAAACCAAAATAATAGTGTAAGACAGGGTACCTTATTTTTGAAAATAGAGTATTCTCCTAGGTTCAAATTTAAATTAACTGCTCTAGAATTTAATGATATTAAATAATAACTTGAATTAATATTATTTAAAATTATACTTAAAATAAATTATGCTAGATGACATTAAGGCACTTTTTATTTAAACAGCTTTTAAAACACCTATATTGCAGTTATTGATAAGAGTAGTATAAGTTACATTTAATAATCTATTTTGTAGCTAACCTTGTCTTTCAATTTTAATTCTTTCCCCCCATATATTGACAATTAGCTGCAATTACTCCTGGAAAGGACATTAGATGGATCATGTATGGATTAAGGATGAGATCATTTGATAAAGTAGAGAAAATTAATGATTATTGCCCAATGAAACAGGTTCCGAGAGAGCCTTCCAGGTTTATGTAATGACAATCAAACATTTTCTCCAGCCACAGAATGCATTTTGAGCTATAATTTGGAGAAACTTGCACTATCCTGTAAGTACCCCTGTCCACCAGGTTAGGGGCAGTGAATCACCATGCAATTAAGCCGTCTGCTAATGATCGATTGCATTACTTTGTTTGCCACCAGCTGGAATAATTAGGGAGTAGTAATAATCACTCCAATTAAAGTGATTGTTTCACAGCTCACCCTTGTCTGTTTTTACCTGAGCTATTCAGGAGACAAAAAAGCCCTCAGTAGTAGCTTTCCTGCTGGCTGAGGCTCAGAGAACTTCCACCCTCTGTAAAGGACACAGGATCTCTAGTGTCTTCCCAGAGGTCAGCAGTGCGGGGCTTTCCTCTGGCCTGGCTGCTCTGATCTCTCTGGTTTAGTATTCTGTACATTGTTGGTCAGCTCCTGAGGCTCTGAAACAGCGAGGTGTGCCAGCCTGCTTATTCACTCTGCAGAGGAGCGCCCTTTCCCTCACGGAAGGCATGGCAATATTTATTATCCCACCTTGGTGGCACTCCTAGAGACACGACATGAAACTAGAGCAACCAGGGCACTCAGGGACACCCTATCAGAGCCTATTTTCAATTCCGAATCTAAAACTACTGTAAATAGTATACCCAGTTGGACTGCAGGCCAGGACCCTGTTTTGATATCTCCTCTACAGCCTCAGACCTCACTCTGAGCTCCCTGACAGCCTCTCTGGGCCCCACTGCCGCTGGTCACCAAGTGAAAAATGTGCTCAGCTTATACATTGTGAGTGAGGAGGCTGTCCCTTGTTGCCAACCTGCAAAGGCCAGAGGAACTTCAGCGTCAGCCGGACATTAGATGAAGCTGCGTTCCCTGCAGGATAGGTTTCTCGGTGCTGCGCTCCCTTAACTCCAAGGTGCTTACACTCATGCAGCCTTTTACTCAAAGAACAGCCAACACTCATATTCACTCTGTGCGGACCTGATAGTGATGCTCTCTGTAACGATGAGCCCAGGATTCCAGAAGTCTTGGCTCTGACACAGTCAAGCTTAGGTCTTAACCTTGGTTCCATACACATATTCTGAGTGGTATCAGGAAAGCCTGTAGCATAACAAGGACTTTCTTTAAGATCACCAGTTTGCCCATTGTGCTGTGTTAGGTCACAGGACTAGATCCACCTGCTGATGGAGAAACTGAGGCACTCAGAGGGCTGCATGGCACATGGCTTCATTGAAGAACAGGATCTTTGGAAGTAGACTGGGATCCTGCCAGGTGCTTCTCGAGAAGGCAGAGCTGAATAGGTGTGGAGTGCCAGCAACAAGGACCACACATGTGTCACACTCGGGCACCGACATGCATAGGCAGGTACCTTCATAACCAATGTGGAGTTCCTAACCTAAGTGACTAGCTGTTCTAACAATACCGATGAATGGGTGTGACTTGGTGAAGCTTATTAACTCACTCATATTAATTCAACATAAAATAAATTAATGTTCTGACTGGGAAAAGTTCAGTCGATACAAAAATAGAGCTAGGGTGTTGAAGGAAGAAATTTCACAATTTTTAAACATTTCAAACAATGTCAATGGAAAGTACATCACCATGTTAATTTCAGAAACAAGAGCCAGGTTTCATCAGAGATCAAGTTTGGCATCTGAAGGGACTCTCCCAGTGCCTGAAGTATGTTTTCTAAATATGTAGCAATGATCTTAGTACAGTGTAGCTTTCAAAGCATCTAGTACCAAGAGTGGTAGGTCCCCAGATGTGATCCATTAAAGCATCTAGTGTGGACACAGCCAAGACACAGCCAGTCAAATAGTGGACCTGCTATTTGAGGTGTGAGTTTGAAGACTGCTCAAAGACTAATAAAAAAAGAACAGAGGCATTAAAAGTGAAGCGCATTATTTACAGTGACGTTCTTGCATGTTGTAAAATGGTCTGTGAAAAGATTACATGATACATTTTCAGTATTTATAAGCCAGGACACACTTCCTCTCTGAAGCATTTCCACCCTTCCACCAAGCCTATGTTAAGCTCATTTTACTAAATTTTAATGTTGAAGACTCCACCATCTGTATTTATAACTTAGCCTCCAGCCTCACAAATTAAAGGAGGGGTCACTGCAAATTTAATTTTAATTTGTTTATTTGCTTAAAAACAACCCAGAATATTTAAATTAAGTTAGTTCTGGTTTGCCTTCTCTAAGCTTTTATTTTATATCATATTTTGACATGATATAAAAAGGAGAAAAAAAAAAACACTGGCAAAACATGTTCCTTTAAAACAGTTTATATTAACTTACCGGTTGGTTTATATGTGCTCCTGTGCCTATGTAGCTGGCATGGCACAGGTGTGGCTGTTGGTAGAGCATTTACAAGGGTTGGGTCTCTCTTCCACAACATGAGTACAAGGTGTCACACTCAGGTCTTTGACCTCAGAGGCAGCTGCATCTATATGCTAAGGCATCTTATAGCCCCGGCCCCCGTGCACACAATTTTTTAAATCCCTAATTACAATACACAATATTGTCATGCTTTCTGTACTCTGAAGTAAAAGCATGCTCAATACTTAGGTGACTTTTAGGCAAAACTGTGGCTTAATCATCCATGTTTTCAGGTGTCATCTCATAGGATGGTTAGCACCTTTGTGAATCCTTATAGTACCTGGAATATTCTTGAATAAGGTGGACTAAAACTGAGAGACCATAACCTGTAGCAGGTGTCATTGATATCTGTTGTGAGAAAATACTCCAATGAGTGAATGCAGTACATGGGTGTGTTGTCCTGAACTTGGAGGAATAATACTTAAAAATCACTGAATTATCTCTAGTGAAAACAGAAAGCATATTTGATTTTCAGTACGTTTTTGTTGCAAATTCATTTGGTGGTGAATGACTTGCCTAGTGCATTAACTAAAACCACAGGGTTATATCTTGGTACTGAAGAATTGCTGGGCAATGCGCTTATCACCCATGGGTCCTACCTCTGCATTCTGCATTCTATTCTGTATTTCTTTGTTCAGAAAACTTTGGGGGTGTTGTAAGAAGTAGTACACAATATCAGGTGTGACAGGGGGAGACTTTGGTGGACTGACAGGGTCCCAGGTTTTAGAAGCTTGGATTCTATATGTATGTTTTATCTGTTAATAAAAATATATGTATCATAGAATTTAATTTTGAACTCTCACTAGATGCAGCGTGAAAGTATCTGTCCACTTATCTCAAATCAAAAATAAGTTTTTGTGGGAGCCCTGCTGTGCCCACTGAAACCGAAACCAGAGACTCAACTCGCTGGGGGTTTGGAGCCCATGTTAATGAATCGGAACCAGAGGCCAGTTCCCTAGGAAGCCGTGAACCTTTGATCTCTCTATCCTGTCCTGGAATCCTTTGTGTTAGAGTTTTAGCTTTGATCCTGCCGAATGTCTGATTCTCACCTAAATGCCAATTGCATACCTGTACTGTCTTTGAGTATAAATGCTCCCCTGTCATTTAGTAAAGCGCACCTCGATGAGAACCTCTCCTGGTGCCATGTCTCTTTGTCTCTCTTATCACCCATTTACTTGCAGGACCTCAAGTTCCCGTTCGTGGAGCTCCCACGAGATGAAGTGAAGCTGTGGCCCGGCTTCCTTCAAGTTTTTCTTCAGCATATAACTAGAGACAATATAAACCTGCTAGGAAATTCCAGTGCTCCAATATATTATCTGCACACTTTAAACAAGGGCTTTATTATCCTGTGTCAGCATGATACATAATTGTTTAACCTTGTTTGTACCTTGTAATAAGCAAGAAGGCCTGAGTAGATTCTGAGCCTTTTATGATTTCTACTACAATCCTACGGAGTAAGTAGGACTTTAAAAAATATTTTTTATTTGAAGTAACTTATTTGCAAGTGTTAAACCTTCCAGATAATAAAAGGCCATGATTATGGAGTGACATTGAGTGGACCTAACTGGACCAGTGTAATATACTCTTTCAAGAGAAATTTTTCCTCAGTTGACAGAAATGTGTAAAGGAGTAAAAAATAAGATGCTAGTAAATGACTACTGCTCAGCTTCAGCACTGAGACATATGACAGGAGTAAAGTCACCGATGCAGAGGCACTAGGATATTTTCTTGGTGTCTGCAGAAGACAGTGGACACCTGAGCTTGGGTAAGAGTTTGCAGCATTCTATGGAAATAAAGGAGCCCAAGGAAGAGTTTTACTTTACTCAAAGCAACATTTCTTCCGTAATGACATAATATGAAAGTCTTGGTGCAAAACACACACACACACACACACACACACACACCAAAGAAAACACAGCTCTCATGTTAAAGCCTATGCAAGATAGCTTATCTAGAGCCATTTTAAGTGACCATGACCTAGGGACACATATTTTGGTTACTCCAAGTTTCATATTCCATTGTGGAAGCAGTTTCATAAAGTTTTATAGTTTTACAGACCAAAGAATGTCAAGAATGAAGGCAAGTAAAGGCAGTTACCGTAAGAAGGGGGAGCTTTTCTATAGGCTTCAGATGCTATCTATAACATTCTGGGCTTGGGGGTTGGTGGAATTAGATATCAAAAGGGTTTTTTTTTTTATCTGTTAGTCATGGGATGTTAGCTCTGACAGAGAGGTGGGCAAGGAATGGCCTGTTCCAGAGAATCACATCTAGCCCAGTGTAAGGTAATTAACCTCTGGGCCTGTAATGTTTCTATCTCTCCATATTACTGCAACCCTTTTCAGTCAGTCCATCTTTGCAGACACAGCCTCTCTGTAGGCCTTAAAAAGTGAGTGTGTCCTTGTCTTCACATCCATGACTTCAGTAAGAAGGACCAAATGTTTTACTTCATCCATTTCTCCCTACCACAATGCTAGGCAGAAATAGGGTTCGGGGAGTTGGTTTTTTTTGCTTGTTTTATTCTTTAATCAGTGATGTATTCTTGCCCAGAATCACAGGGACATGGTCATTTTTTGGTTTTGTTTGCTTCTTAAATGAATTCACAAAATGAGAAGGTAAAATAAACACACTAAAAAAGATGTTATATAATCATACACCGAGGACTGGAATATTGCAAATTCAAGAAGAAAATGGATAAGTACTCAAATCACTGGGAGTTCTCTGCTTAAAGGGGGCAGTCTGAGATGTGCTTAACCTTGATTCTGAACAAATACTTCAGGGTTTGAATGAAAGGAACAAAGATTGATGCTGAGCTAATCATGTGGGCAAGAAGGTAGAGATGATCGATATATAGCATCCAAGCAAAGACACATGGGGTATCACATGCAGGACGACCAAGATGGAGGGGGTTTGCACTGATATGAAAAGACATGCATGATAGGTCCACAAGAAGTAGTCTTTAAGAGAAACTATAGGAAGAGATAACAATATCGTTTTTAGAATAACTAAAAAGTCAGAAATCCCCTTCAGTTCCAGACCAGGGGCTTGTTCTGCTGAAACACAACCTAAAACAGTTTGCAATTACTTGTTTTAGTTTTCTATTTCAAAGTAGTAACCACCACTCTCCTGTCTAAGGTTTTGACATTCTTGTGTTGTGTTCTTGTAGGAAAGTGCTTATATGTATGTATGTGCACACAGAGGCCAAAGTTTATTTTACCCTTTTAAGACAAGGTTAAAGTTGCTCTGAAAAAATGTTAGAGGGACAGGGACAAGTGTCCAAGTCCAGTGAGTTCTGTAGCTAGGGGATAACCTCATACTGATATTAACTTCCTGACTGATAATCACACTTCCATATAGAATGATGGCATCTTATAGTGTTCTTGTGTAGAAATGGCATCGTATCTTGAACTGTCTCTAAATAAGGTGCAGTCTAACAAAAGGCCTTAACACCAGATACAGACTCATGAGGAAATGGATGGAACACTGGTTAGAGGAATCTAACATTTACAGCAATCAAGACTTACTGCAAAGCGGGGCAAAGGTCAGATGTTACCCCAATATTGTAACAAGAATATATTATTTATTATACTCTAGGATCTACTAAGGATCCTGGATCACAGATATGGCTGGCAGATATATACAACACCCCATCCTTATTTTAATGTCTGCCTGCTGTGAAATTAGGACATTTCCTTACCAAAAGCCATTTTCTTTATCACATTCATCACCAAGAAGCCACACACACCTACATGTGGATTCTGAAAATATGATCAAAGTCTATCTTTTCAATTAACCAAATTATTTCTTATCATAAATCATATGCATCCATAATGGCATAGCCTAGATTCTCCTTTAAGGTATAGAGGTACAAGAGGCTAGCCAAGACAAGAAAAACACCAGTCCTGACTATCTGGTATGCTCAGTGCTACACAGTTTTGAAAGCTAAAAGAAAAGCAGTTAAGAGTGTGGAACAGCCTTCATTGCTAAACACACGACTGTCAAGGACTAGCACTTGACAGACCATGGAAGAGGAATTAGCATTATATCATTTACTAAGTTGGCCAAAGGACTTTTATACATTGCCAGAAGGGCCAGGAGGAGTATCTACTTTCCCAACTGTGTCTTTTATCCCACGTCGCATAACCTATTACAAACCCTACTCTTCTATCTAAGTTTAGAGATAATTCCTTTTCACCAGTGGTAACTATGGGATTAGAATGAACCAGTACAATTACATTTCCCGATATACATATATATACATATATATATGTACATATACATATACATATATATATATATATAT
>NW_022196905.1:152624074-152657747 GCF_008632895.1 Mastomys coucha | reverse complement strand
TATATATATACACCCACATACATGCATAGTTGTGTATGTAATATTTGAGGGCCCCAACCCCTCCTATTTTCACAGATATTCTTCCTGGCCTCTGGTTCTTTTCCTGAGATAAAATCAGGCATCTCTGTTTCTTTGTCCTATAGGCTTACAGAAGCCTGGGACAACAGTTTAACAGAATCCTATTCTTTCATACCTCTTAAGGCTGGGAACTACACTCCAGCCTTTGAAAGCATCCAGGATAACTCTTGCCTGTGTGTGACTACCTCCCTCAGCATTCCTCGGCTTGTGGATATTTACCCTCCCCAGAAACACTCTCCCCGAATCTCCTCATTTTTCCCTTCCAACATGTCACTTCTATGCCTCTTCTAATAAGAATACCTAGTCACACCAAAAGAGCTGAGTCTTAACTTGATGCCACCTACTGAGATCTGTCCCCAATAATGTCTCATGTGCAGGTAGAGTTTAGAACCTCTAGGGAGATCACGACTCGTGCAATAACATACAGCAGTCTGAGTCTCTTCTTCAGCACTCAGGACAACTCTCCTTAGAAACTCATAATGAAGTCTGTTAGTCTTAGCCTATCTTCAGCAAGGGATGTGGTCTCCACTGTTTTGTTTTCTCCTCTTCCTCCTGCTGCTCATCTTCACAGTCATTAGCACAGGACTGATGCTCAGCAAATGGTATTGGTGACTCTCCTTTCTGTTTCTCAGCTCATGACTGAATAGTCCTCAGCCATTTCTCCTTCAAGGTCAACAGGGCGACCACATGATTAATTGATGGGCTCCTGCGTGGATGTAATAGAAAATGAAAAAGCTGTTCAAAAGAGGTGACTGCAGAACCAGGGCTCATGGAAATCATGGGTGCTCCCAAGGCCCAGATCAACTGCACTCTGTTTAGTTAAACCCGGATCTGTTCTGCTGGATTTGAGACTGCTCTGAGTCTAGCAGAACAGAAAGAGACAGAAAAAGCTAGAATTTTGACTTTGCAAAAACTTCATGCGCTCTCAGCCATTTAGCCTATAGGACGTATTTTTGTTTATTCTGATGGAAAAGTTTGAGCAAAATTGCTATTTTTGGATAGTTAACACATCTATTCTCATTTATGACTAGACTCATTTCAAATCAAGTATTCTTTGAACCAGGAGGTTAGAGCTTATTAAAATTTCACAGATGCCAAGATCCTAAAATGATTTTTTTTTTAAACTCAAAATGGTACATTTTGTTTGGATGTTCTACAGGGCATATTTGAACATTTTTGAGGCCACTTAGCTAAAAGCATGTGTCAGCCAACCCTCTTAATTCTGGAAAATTAGGCAGTTTGTGTAGGATAATTTTTCATAATTTAGAGGGTTTCACTGTACTATGCTTTTTTTTATGTTTGCACACTTGGACCATCTCATTAATTCCAGCAGAATGATGCATTCTGATAGATTAGAGATTCCAAATGTGTTGGTTACCTTTCTTCTAGGTTACTGTTCGCTGACTAAAACAGTCACCTAGCCTGCTATTACATTATGTAAATATGTTTGATTATACATATAGGTGATAAAAATAGCTTCCCTGTCAACATATTTCAATGCTAATTTGTCATTATTTGACCTATACATATCTTTGTACCTCTGAATTTATGCTAAGGACTCTAAAACTGATGAAATTATTTTATTCTTTAGGAAATTATTTAGTAAGTAAAAGTCTGTATGGTTGAATTTTAATTGTGTCTTTGTGTAAAAGGAATGAGGTATTTTGGATTCACTCTTCCTCTAAGGGTCTATGCAACATCTCAAAGTTAATTACAGTTAATTCAAGACATGTGGGTTTTGTTTTGTGGCTGTTGCGATTTTATATAAAGCAAGCCGAAATGAAATTACAGCACATTATGTACCATTAGCTGCAGGCTTCTGTGCTAAACACATCTTGAGCTAGATTTACTCAAGTTGAGCGCTTGATATGAGAACTAATTATTCTGGATTTAATTTCATTCCGGAAAAAAAAAGCTGTATGCCTGAAAGTATGTGTAGTGCTAGCACTTGTAAGCATAGATGCGATGACTATGAAGTAGTAATTATATTCCTGGTGTGGACTTTACTTCGGAAAGACTCTGCTTTGGCTTTAGAACTAATATTTGGGGATTTGGTTATCATTTGTTCATAATAATAATAACTAATAATAGTGTCTTCACTGTGGTTCGTTAACAAAGATAAAGGGAATATTGTCAAAGTGCCAGGACTCTATGTCTGTTAACTCAAGGGAAAAGGAAGTTGTGATGGAAGGACAGACAAAGATGGCTGCTCTATGTTATCATAAAGCAGAATCTACCCAAAGCTATGACTTTTAATGCTATTAAAAATTAAATGAAATAAAAATTAAAATATTAAATAGGACTAGCATCTAACAGAGAAACCTGTGTTAGCAAATTTCCTAAGTGATTTCCTCAAATTGAAATTCGAATTTTATTCTCAATTTTTAAAGTAGCCATGAGGGTTCATCCACATCTACCTCAGCAGTTGCATATAGAACGACTCGTGCAGTTTTAATTTCATTTTTGACTAATATGGTATGTTAATGAAAATCCATGGATACAGACCACACTGAATCATATATCAAACCAATGAATGGATCTGGTTGTGTGGACATATTGATATGGAGAACTGGCTCTTTCTTGGGGGAATTCAGTGCCAGAAGAAATCTTATTTATTTATTTATTGTAATGGAAATACATTTGGACTAAGTTCTAATTAAATATATTCATTGATTTGTGTTTGATATGCCATACTTACTTGAAGTAAATTTTCAAACCGATCAACTTTATGATCTCTGGGCTATTTCATAGGAACAGATCCCTCTGATATTGATATCAAGGATCCAGTACGTGTGCAAGACTCTACATTAGCTAATGCCAACTTTGTTGTACCTGCTCAGCCCATCAGTGAGCATTTGGTTTGTTTCCGTGGTTGGCTACTATGAGTTGTGGCTGTGAATATTCAACACACATTTTTATTGCCACACCTGCACTGAACTGCTAAAAGTGCATCAGGAGCACTCTGGGATCATTCGGTAACTCTTGAAACACTAGTTGTGCCCTAATGTAGACACAGCCATGATAACCCCTGAACGTAGACACAGCCATGATAACTCCTGAAAGTAGACACAGCCATGATAACTCCTGCTTTTTTGCCTTCCCAGAATTTGTTCTTGATTGTTGATTTTGTACTGTTTGAGGCTAAAGCCTGGACCTCATGCATGCTGGGGAAATGTGCTACCAAAGCTGATGCCCTTGTCAGACCTTGCTTCCTGTGAAAACCATGTGCTCCTCTCCCAGAGCACCAGGACGACAGGCACATTTTAACTCATAATTGACTGGGCATTCTATGGGCACGGAGCTATTGGGCTTCACTTAACATTCCTAGTGAGAGAAAGTACATGGACCTTTACTTCAGCCATTTTAATGACTTGTCCCTATTAGTGGCCAAGGCATTCTAATTTCCTCATTAGCTATGTGTGGTATTTTGCATGGCCACATATAATTCTCTAAGCCCCATAGAAGCAGTGTGATCCCCTGGAGGTGCTAGAGATGAGTGGAGCAGAGACAATTGCCACCCTGCCCTGGGGAAGCTTTTCTTTCCCCCTCTTCCCTGTTTGTCCGATGTTTATATTAGATGACTATCGCATGTCCACAGCCAGGGCTGCTGCTGAGAGCTAAACTGAATTCCCAGCTGAAGGATTCTTCATCCTCTAGTCATTCATTTTTAACATATCTCTGTTGTTTGATATAATCCTTTGTCTGCAAGCATTCACATTTACTGTTACAGCACCCAGAAACACTGACAGACAAACAAACAGAGACATGCAGACACACAGACATACAGACACACAGGCACAAATATACAAGCACACATGACAGAGAGACACAGACACATAAATACACATACAGAGACACACAAACATACACACATAAACAGACACACACAGAGACACACTCACAGACATCCAGACACACACAGATACACAGACAGGCAGACAGACAGACAGACACAGATACACAGACACACACACACACACACACACACACATACACTTTACATCACAAAAGTAACCTTTGAGATGGATTCCACCTACATACACACCCTTATAGGCAATTGAAGTTTAATATCAAATCATAAAGGTATTGTGGTCCAAAAGGAAGTTCCCTCTTCTTTTCTCTCTCCATATTCAAAGAAATTCATTCAGGAGTTTAGAATTTGGGACTAAGAAGTTTCTCTCTTTTGATGATATGCCCGTGGCTTCTGAAGATGAAGGGAGAGGAGCCTGCAGGTGCAGCTTCTGACTCGATATCCTTCAGCATGACTTCTCAAAGACAATGCACACCGTGCAGGCTGTGGCAGCCTCTTCAACATAAGACTGCAACAATAGCTGCACTCTCCAACCTTATACTTGAAGTAAGGAGAATACCTTCTTCCAACACAAAGGCAACAATTCCGTTTTATTTTCTCTTTGACAGCTGAATAATTAATTGCAGTATATTTGTGAGTTTATTAAAAGCTTTGGATTGGATAGGAGAAAGTGGGGAGCATAAATCTGGTTTTTCATTTTTTGTTTATTACAAGTGGCTGTCAGTGATGTTTTTAATTCATTTAATATTCTTGTTAATAACAAGTCTAATTAAGAAATCCATTAGAAGTCTGTAAAGTTAATTTAACAGGGGGAAACCCTAATGGTGTGTTATTGGAATTGTCTTTATAAAAAGAATGCCGTGGGCTTTCATGGATTCTCAAACAGAAAATCCTATCATGCAAATTAATTCATAAGTTCAAACCCATGTGTTTTAAAATTGTTATTAGTGGAGCATCACTTGAAATTTTTATTTTTGCTTAATTATGGTTGTGCAGATGAGATGAGAATGCACATCTCCCAACCTGTCAAAGACACTGTGTTAGCAAGAGTTGAGACATTAGTCGGTTTTTTTTAACATCACATTTTACTTTTTATTTATTCCACGTGTGTCTCAGGGGCATGGGTGTGCTTGTGCGAGTGGTATGCTCAGGACAGCTGAGGCATGTCAGCCTTCCCTTTGTCGTGTGGCTGTAAAGTCAGGTCCAGCTTGGGGGCAGGCACCTTTACGGACCGAGCGCTCCATGTGGATCCAGTGGCTGTAAAGTCAGGTCCAGCTTGGGGGCTGGTACCTTTACGGACCGAGCGCTCCATGTGGATCCAGTGGCTGTCAAGTCAGGTCCAGCTTGGGGGCTGGCACCTTTACGGACCGAGCGCTCCATGTGGATCCCGTGGCTGTAAAGTCAGGTCCAGCTTGGGGGCAGGCACCTTTACGGACCGAGCGCTCCATGTGGATCCAGTGGCTGTAAAGTCAGGTCCAGCTTGGGGGCAGGCACCTTTACGGACCGAGTGCTCTCACTGGCCGAAGACCCCGTTAATGTCTTAGAAGTGGTAGAGAGCATCTCAGTGTCTTGAGAACATGCAGATTTCCGCTAGGTTGACAAGCAGGTGGCTCTGCGTGGTTTCCCTCATTTTATTCAACTAGAACAATCTTCAGTAAAGTCAGGCAAAAAGGCTTTGTACGAGGCAAACACACAAGATCCTGAAGTACATGCCTGAAGTTAGAGGGACCTCACCAGATCCTCACATCAACTAATCACCATGGCTACCACAAGTGCAAACATCTGTCACATGGTTAAGTACCCTGACATCACAAAGGGCATAGAAATAAGTAAATCACTCAACTGACATCGATACAGTTTTTCCATTTCTCACCCTCAACAAATATGATTTATTTCCTGAAATTCCTAAATATCAACACACTAGGATTGATTTTTTTTGACATGCATTGGATAAAACATCTTATCTCATTCTGTATAACATGAATAAATAGTTTAAAAATAAGTTGAATTGAGCAAGAATTTAGTCTGTGTCCAGCTTACTGTCAGCCATTTCAGTACTTCATGGGCACATTCCTGAGGCTTACGGAAGTCTCTTGTGAATCATGAAGGGAAAGGTCAAATGCTAAAATTCTGATAACAAGTAAAGACATTAAATTAATATCTTCTGTCTATGCACACACATACACACGCACACACACACACCCTGGGGCTTAGCAAATTTACTTCAATGACACAAACACATAATATCAACTTAAATAAAGAATGGCTGAGGGAAGGAAGATGGTCTGGCCAGCTTTGTTAGAGAATTTCCATATCATCTTCATAAGAGTTAATCATACTGGCCACTTACTGCATTAAAGTTCTGCTCTAGACCTTTATAAGTCTTAGCCATTGTGCATGACGGAAACCTCTTAGAAGAGATAGCCTCTCACTCTCAGTGACAAGAAGAGCTGTAGCTCAGCATTACTCCCACAGCTAAGACGCAGAATTAACCCAAGCATCCATCAGAAACCATCAGAAAACTCACATAAGAAGAAAGTGTGACAAAACCACAGAGTTTTTCCTTTTGCATAAAATTGGAAACAATAAAAAAATCTTATTATGGTTTTTTCATAAAGAAGATATTTTATTGTTTTTTACAGAAGTTTATGATTGATATATCTTGTATATAGGTACTTAGATATGTTTACAGGGAGGAGATGGTTGTTCATAATGAACTGAAAATTAATGCAAGGTCTAAACTCTCTGTGACATCTGTATTTTAAAGTTTCTAATATGGAAATATACCAGTGCGCTTTGGTGCTATATTTCTTATATTGATCTGCTGACACAAGTTATAGTTTTAAATTTGGTGCTTTCAGAGTAGAAACCAATGCTTTTGAGTTATGCTAAAGAGAGTATAATATTACATGCTTAGGAATTGGGGGCTACTTCTTAAAAGTACCACAGTCTACTTTAAAGAAACCCTACAATAAGGAAGAGCTCCAGACAAATGAAAGAACTTGAAATATCAAATGTTTCTGTCACTCACCTTCCTGGTACCAGTGGTGGTGGTGTAAAGTAGCTCTCCCTCATGAGAACCTATAAATGACTAGAATTGCTAATGGAGATTCTGAAGTTATTATTTTCCCTAGCTTCACTAACAGGAAAGCCAACTGGACTGAGGAGTCTCACAAGGGTTCACAAAAGAACCTCAGAAGCGATGTAAACCAGGGATGACTTGATATCAGTGTTGTTACTCCTTAGAAGTACTACACTGAGCATAGAACCTCATTACTGACTTCATTCAGATGCTTGTCTACCCTTTATAGTGCCCTGTGCTTTTAAAGGATAGGAATGCTGTGACCTTTTATGACCTAACTATAACATAGACTAAAATAATGCATTTGATAGTTGTTTCTAAATTATATTTAAAAAGCAAAATGCATTAAGGCTCTTGGGTAAAGTTAAGATTTTAAATGAAGGGGTGATCAGTGTCTGTGAGGAACACCGCCTAGCACACATGAACTGCTGGGTTAAAAACCAAGCAGCGAAAGCAATAATGCAGGAAGGAAAAGAAAGGAAACATCTCCAAGCTAGGAGTGACTGTGACTGAAGTTTCAGGTACTCTTTCTCCGGAGCACCAAGACATATGTCTGAGATGGTGTGTGTGGCTAGAACTCAACATGGGTCTTTTATAAACTTGATTCAGAATATGATGAGGCTCAGCTACAGTGGCTTCATGCTTAATGTAGATGAGACACTTTCCCCAGTTCCTAGTTTTTAAACATTAACTGCTTTGCATACAATGATGACCTTCCCTTTGCCCATGGCAATGATGGCCTTCCATCTGTCACTCATGGGGCTTATGTGAAGCAACATTGACCTTACCCGCCTGGAGACCCAGAGCAGACCCTTGGCAGTGATGGAGGTCTACTTAAGGCTTAATATTTAGTCTTAATTTGTTTTTATGGGCTTTTAAAACATTTGAATGACTATAATTTGCATGAAGTTTTCTTACTAGTTCTGTTGCTGAGTTTAATGTAATTTTGAGCCATTTTAAGAATCAGTATTTGTCTTTGCATAACATGATTGAGATTTTATGTTTGAAATCAGCATGAAATTATAATCATATCCCTAAATTAATTTCTAAATTGTTAACTTTTCAGGGCTATATATCCAAACTGAACTTATTGAGAATTTTATTAGTATCCAAGGCTCATCATATAACTGAGCCAAGCATGTATGAAGGAAAAAAATCAAAGTTGAGATGAACTTCATGGGAAATAATCAAGGTATTTTAAGTGACCAATATAAAAACAAACAAGTATATAAATTGTTAATGTGGTGCCCATTAATTAATTCTTCAGTGGTTTGTGAAGTAAACCACTTTTGTCTACTCCAGAGACAAAGCCTAATATGTTATTGTTACTTGAACTATCAATGTTCAAGAGTATAGATTTCATGCTTATTGAGAAGGAGCACATGCCACAAGAATGGATATTATTCACAAAAGTATTAAGAGAATGTCCTGGCATAGATTTTATTCATTAATGTGAAAGGTGAGCTCAAGTAACCAGAAACCCCTGAAAATCTAGTGGATTCCTCATTGACTGAGCCTCGGATGGGAGTAAACATTGCATGCAGCAAAGTCCCAAGATTTCAAAGAAACAGGTGCATTTTCTCAAAAACTTTGAAATTTCCTTCACTTTCTCGGGATCCAGCACTGTTCCCTTTCTCCTGTTTCTCCTTTATTTGTTCTTGGTTGACTATCCTTGAACTCAGGCAGATCCCAGCACGTCACTAAACCCTATGTCTAGTAGAGTGGATTCTAATTCTATTAAGGAATAAGGCATTTTCCAAAAATTATTTCTTGGGTAACTATTTGAAAAGAAACATTACAGTAAATAGTGTACATTCATTAGCCATATTGTGAAGTTTGTTATGGGGAGAAAAGTGATGCTCAAGTCACCCTGAAGATAAATGCCTGAATGACAAATTGCAAAGTGCCAGTATGCATGGTAAGAGTGAACCTAATGCAAGAAGACACAGTTTAAGGGAGTATATCAGCAGACAGCCTCACAGAATGCAGCATAGTGAATCTAAAATTGTAGGTAAAAAGCTGGAAAATAATTCATAGCATATGCAAAGATTCTGGAAGAATAATGGAGAAAACTTTAAACTGAAAAATATAAATTCAATGTGCAGTAATCAAAAATATAATTTTGAGAAGAAAAGAAAAAGTGTAGAATATTGGCAATGAGCATCAACAACCTAGAACATTATTTCTCTTAAAATATACCTTGTCCCACAGTCACATCTCTGACCCATAATTGTTCCTGTCTCAAAGAATTACAGGGGATGGAAATGGAGAGGAGCCTGAGGAAAAGAAGGTACAGAGACAAGCCCAAAGTGGGATCCAGCTCAAGGTGATCCTAAGGCCTGACACTATTACTGAGGCTATGGAGTGCTCACAAAAAGGGACCTGCTATGACTGCATTCCTGAAGACCCAGCAAGCAGCTGAAAGAGTCAGAGGCAGATATTTGCACCCAGCCAGTGGACAGAAGTAGCTACCCATGTTGTTGAATTAGGGAAGGCTGAAGGAAGCTGAAGAGAAGGGCGATCCTGTAGGAGGACCATCAGTCTCAATTAATCTGGACCTCCAAGATCTCTCAAACATTGGACCACCAAAAAGGCAGCATACATCAGCTGATATGAGGCCCTCAACACACATATAGTAGAGGACTTCTGGGACTGTGTTCATTCAGAAATGATACACTTAACCCTCAAGTGACTGGAGGACACAGGGAGTTTAGAGGTCAAGTAGGGTGGAGGTTGGGGACATCCACAGGGGCTTTGGGAGGAGCTATGGGCTGTGGAAAAGTCAGAGGGTGGATGAGGGGGGATAAAATATGGAGTGTAAAAAATAAATAAATAAATAAATGTACTATATATATGTATATATACATGTGTATATATATGTATACATATACATATATATACATACACACACACACACACACACACACACACACATATATATATATATATATATATATATATATATATATATATATATATATACATCTCACCTTTTTATAGCCCAGATGTAGACAAATGCTTTCAGATGAGAATGCTCAATTGAGATATTGTAGTGAGTGTAGAAGACAGGGTTCTAACTCGAAGTGTTTGTGCTCCCAAAATACTTCAATAAAATAAAGGGAGGCAGAGGCAGGCAGATTTCTGAGTTCGAGGTCAGCCTGGTCTAAGAGTGAGTTCCAGGTGAGCCAGGGCTACACAGAGAAACCCTGTCTCAAGAAACCAAATAAATAAATAAATAAATAATAAATCACTATAAAGCTGCCCAGGTACGCTGTGTGTTTCTGGAGACTATGAGGATCCTCATGTTATTTCCGGAACTTTATTGAGATAAGGGTGGAAGCAGTCCACAGCTCACCTGCTGCCTGAACTCTGGTTTTCTGTTCTATTCTGTCAGCAACTTATCACGCGTGATTGTCTTTGTGCTCTGGACATGTGCCAGGTTCTACAATGACAAGTAATTAATGTTAGGTTTCCCAGTAGTTCTGCTGATCTACCGTGTTGTTTATCATGGAGTGGCTGTAGGCTTGCCCTAACAGATGGAATTTACACCATGGTAGTTTTATTCAAAGTAGGTCCATGATCTACATATGTGCCTTCATAAGCAGGGAGCTAAAATAAGCACAGCTCAGTCATGAAAACACAGGCTACTTGTTTAACTTTAGAAACCATAAAGAGAATTGTGTAGCCATTGCTTTACTCTGTGTGAATATATTTTATATATTCTTTTATACTTTATATATTCTTATTAGTAATATACATATGATATATCCTTATATAAAATATATTTAAGAATAGATTTTATATATTCTTAAAAGGATTTATCAAAATTTCTTTAAAAATTATTCAGATAGCACATACTATGTCCTAAGTCTCTGGGGATAGATGGTGCAGTTAATGGACTGTTTCCATGCTAGTGAAGAACACAGGTAGTAGACGGATGTCCCTCAGCTCCTGTGTTTGTGCTGAGAAGCAAACAAAGGAGGGTGTCTTATGGGGAAGGAAATCAGTTGATTTGGAATAGACTCTTGGGTCTTTCCCCAGTGACTGAGATATAAAAGAAAATAAAGCAGTGTTCCACAGAGTAGATGAAATGCCCAGTGGGCAGAACTTGGATGTGTAGCTTGAGTGTGTGAGCCAAGTATCGCTGAATCAAAGTGAGCCATGGACACGCAGCCGAGCATGCAACAACAGGCTCTTTGCTTCTTGCCACAGGCTCTCACGTGCTCCCTAGATAGACGGGAAGAGTACTTGCAGTCAGGACAAGAGATGCACTTTGTTCTTTTCAGGAAAACTTATCTCAGGGCCCAAAGTCTGAAGGGATTTTTAAAGCACAGAGAAATGTCCAAGGAATCCAAACAGTGGGATGCAAGTTCCATTCCTGCCAACATTTCCTGGGGCATTTCCCCTCCCTTCCTGTGATAGACTTCATCACATGCCAATCAAAGCTTGAGTCAAGATGCAGAAGAAAGGAAAGTGATGTAACAGGCTTGCCACCTCCTCCCACTATGGTACAATGGTACATACACCATACACACTTTCAAGTCTAGCCATGGCTTATAGCTGCTGTGTCAGGCTGGCTTGAAATACCTGGACCCTCAGAATCATCCACATTTTACAGCAATGTCCTGAGCAGATGGGTGGATTCTGTCTTTTTATAACATGGAATGTTACCTTCACAGGAGAGTCAGAACCATGCACTTTGAGAAGCAGCTAAGATTTCTAGACATTGCCTGTTTTGTGAGCACTGCTTACTTACTTAAGTCTCCATTTCCTACCCTTCGTTTTGTCTGGCCTGTTCTGTTCCTGTCTGACCATGTGCTGCTTCACCAAATCCTTAGATGGATTTAATCATTTCTCAAAGCTCACTGTCTGATAATGACAGACTCCTGTCTACCTTGATCTTTGGTGATTATTCCTTCTTCATAATACCAAAAATCTTACATTCTCAGTGCTGTGTCCTCAGAAAACCAACCTTATCACACAAAGTCCTGCAGTTAGGTGGCTTCCTGTTTGGAGGTAGGGAAAGCAAAATGAAATATTAATGACTTAGTATGATTCCAAGAGAAGGCAGAGTTCGGAGCTCATAGGAAGGAGGTATAGGCTTTTGTACATAAGCTGAAACAACAACAAAAAGTAAAAAAACAAAACCAACCAAACAACCAAACAAATAATGAAAATCAGAGTGATTCAGAAAGAGGTCAAGGATTCATGAGTCCCAGTTATAGGGATTGTGTTGTGATGTATGCCTCAAGCTTTCTTTGTTTTAAGCATAATATGAATGACTGTAGCATAAGTCACTACTGGTGTTAGCCTGTGTGAGAAAGGTGTATTAGCCCACACTTGGTCAGAAAGTTCAGTGTGTAGGTATCTTTCTGTGAGGGCCATTATACCTACTGTACTGTGTGGAGACAGGGCGTCTTCCTTCATGCCTCCAGAAATTGACAATGGGAAACTGGGAAATGACCCAGATGGGTGATAAGAGCAGAAAGTTTCTGGGACACAATGCTTCACCTGCCATTAGACATGCTTTTGTTTTTAATCCACTGATTTATGTTCTGTGTTTATGTGCATGAGCTCACTTGTGCCATAGCACACACATGGAGCTCAGACGAAAACTTTGTGGAGCCTATTCTCTCCTTCCATAGTGCTTTGGTTCTGAGGCTCATGCTCAGGTCAGGGGACTTGCCTAGCAATGTCATTATTTGCTGAGCTACTTGCAACCCCTAATTTAATTTTCAAAATAGCCATTTCTGACTTACAAGGAATTATAGTATTATATATATTAATGTCAAAGATTATTTTGAGTTACCTTTATTAAATAATGTACAATTTAAGACTATTTGTATTTTTACACACATGCAGTTTCAAATTGGTGGTATTTAAGTTATGATAGGAAACACCATTTCCATTTTAGTGTCTTGGTGATGTTAACACTCTGTATACTGAGGGGAACACTTCAGATTCTGAAACATGAGGAATCTTATGTTTTTAAGCAAGAGGAGTTCATGTTGGCTTCCAATGCCTGCAGTTTTCCATATTGAGACAAAGAGACCATATTTAGTTCGGAACCATGAGAAATACATGCAAGTATGTGCCCAGGTATGCATATGAATTAATGTTCACAAACAGCTCCTCTAAACCATTTGCAAGTGTTAACAGTTTATCAGAGAAAGCAAGGTCAGCAGGCAGATGGATGTCACCAACCCAAGTCACCTCTACTCCTACCCAGTCCACAGCACTGGGTCAGCAGCTCCAATTCCCCACATAAAGACCAATACATCAGAGTCAAACTTGACATTTTTTATTTACTTAACATTTAACACAGTAGAAAAAAATCATGCTTGAAATTTCTCTTGAGTTAATTAGACATGTTACAGAACTGGCTTGTTCAGTTCCTGCTGGCCTAGATTTAAGGGCTCTCACCGAAACATCTCAGTGTGTCTGCACTGTGAGACAGCCTGGGTCATTGCTAGGTTAGGCCACACTTGTTCTCAATTTAGCTTCATGCCTTTGTTAACTAAACAGTGTCAAATCTGTCTCATGTCAAGTGTGTTCTTGATTCATTCCCACCCCCCCCCCAAGTAACAAATGCTATTTCTTTTACCTTTAAGGATCTTGAAATTCTGCAAGCATTGAATTGATTTTGTCATCTGAACTCTAAAGTTCTCTAAACCATCATGTGTGATAATATCCTTGCACTTGATTCCAGATGTGTGGTTTGGAATTACCTTAGGTGACCTTGACATTTTGATCAGATAATCTCTATAGGTGACTCAGACATTCCTACCATTCTTTTAGGAACCCCGTTGGTGATTTCCTGCTGTTTATTATACTACAACAATCTTGTCAGCAATTGGAATGCAATTTGATCCTCAAGAATTATCATCCTTACTACATCCCTTTGTTGTGCCACACATTGGAAAGGCAAAGGACCTTATATGATCCACAAATGACCATTGTGTATAAGGGCTTCCTGTTTCTGGGCACAAAGGCCCATAGAAAGTAGAATGACTCAGAGAAATAGAACTTATAAATAAAGGCATGCAAAAGTGATATGACAGTTTCTACCAGGCAATGTTTGAGTAGATGAACACTGAGTCCCACATGTGGCTAAACAGTTCATCACATGGATGTTTATCAGAAAACAAAAACAAATTTTAAATAGGCGGCTGCCATAATTGCAGCCACATGGAAACAAAAACCATAGAAGAGGAACTGAGCTTGGAACTGTACCTGAGCATAGAGTGCTTTCTTAGCATGCATAAGGCCCCACATTTGAGCACCAACACCAGAACACTGAAAAGAAGATGCTCTGAGAAAGGCCATTCAAAAGTGAAACTAAAACTTGCCAACTAGAAGATCATTCGTGACATGTGTCTAGACATAGTTGCACAGAATATAAAGTTAATGTTTATGAGTTAACAGAAAAACAAAAGTAAACAACTCAATAAAAATGGGAGGATGAAAAACAATTAAAAGTACACATAGATGTTTTCCAGAGAAGAGCTATGTATAGAAAGTACACCCAAGACAAGATACTCAACATCTTGAGCCATTCAAGAGAGGCAAATCAACATTCTTTCAAGGTTCCACAACCCATGGGAATGACTTGTTCTAAGTGTTTACTATGGACAATCACGTTCAGTTAAACCAGGGCTTCTATGTATCTGGAGCAATAATTAAAGTGAAACATTATAGAAACAGCCTAAAAGCATAGAGTTCTTTGGGAAGCTGTTTGTCAATTTCTTAACAAACTCAATGCATATTTACATTCTGACCATTCATTCTACTCCCAGGAATTTACTTATATACGAAGATAAGAACACATCTTGGTTTACACAGCCATGTGTAAATAATTATGGAGACTGTATTAGTAAACCAACATCCCTTGAAGGAAGCAAATGAGTAGAGAAGATACTCCCAAAAGTTACATGGCATATGACTGCATCCACATTCCATTCTAGAAAAACCTGGGGCTGCAAAAATAAGTCATATATCAGGGATCTCAGAGGGTAGAAATTATGGGGATCATGTGACAGCATTTGAGTATACTTTGAAAGTGATGGACTACATTCTAATGAAGATGGTTGAGATGGTTTGAATAGGTATGGGCCCCATACCTATGGAGTGCTTGAATGCTTAGTCCATAGGAGTGGCTATATTAGGAGGTGTGGCCTCATTGGAGCAGATGTGACCTTGTTGGAAGTGTGTCTCTGTGGGTGTGGGCTTTGAGGTCTTATATTCTTAAGCTATTCCCACTGTGGCACAGTCTCTGGCTTCCTTCAGATCAAAATGTAGAACCCTCAGCTCCTTCTCCAACTCCATGTCTGCCTGCATGTCGCTATGTTTCTCACCATGCCAATAATGGACTAGACCTCTGAAACTGTAAGCCAGCCCCAGTTAAATGTTTTCCTTTATAAGTGTTGCTTTGGCCATAGCATCTCTTCACAGCAATGAAACCCAGACTAAGACAATGGTTATATGGTATTGTACACCCAGACCAATTTAACTTTATTTAAATCTTAATTTATAAAGGGAGTCCACTGTCCTTCTTGGGGTGTTTAGGATCCAGTGACTTTTCTATACATCTATCCTCTGAAGATCCATATGCAGAGTTGAAAGCTATAGGTGAAATTGTGAAGGCTGGAAACTGTTCTCTGCTTTTTAATTTTTTCTCTTCCTGAGAGCAAGTTTCTAGGCTGCTCTCCCAATATGTTTAAATTCACAGATTTTCCACCCACAGCTGCTGAACTCTGGCTTTCGAAATCATCTCAAAGCCAAGATGTGTAAATGTTATATACACAGCAACTTAGCCGAGTCAACATTTCCTCTCGGAACTCAAGGCTCTGAGTTCTTGAAATTGTCAAGGTCAGGCAACTTTTAAGCCACCCGTGTTCCTCCCTTTGATCCAACTTTCCTATCGAATCACTACCTCTGCACCAAGGGTATTCTACAATTCAAATGATTAGACTGCAAAGTGCTTTGAGACCTGGGGATCCAGAGTGATTCAAGTGCTAATTATTGCTATGTGCTGTTCCAATTCCAGTTTGCAATCACCCTGGTGCTTGATGGCTCTCAGGCTGCCCACCTTTCTCCACTTTCTTCTTATGTGGTTAATCATTCCTTCTTCCTTCATCCCTATGCCTCCCACCTTCTCAATGTAGATGTCCTATTAAGACAAAAGCTTGGGAAGAGCAATTCTCTCCCATCATAGATGTTTTTCTTTAAAGAACAGTTCATTGTCATGGTGTTCCTCAGCCTCTGCTCTGGCTTCTTTGTTCAGCTCTAGAGATCCGTTGCCAAACGGCTGGGTAATTTGTATGAAACTTTTCTGACAAAACTTGTGACTTCCTGTATTACAGATCACACTCCTGCAAAAGATAGCAATAGAAATTGTCGTGCATCCCAGGTAGAAGCTAACTTGCAGAGGATTGGGGGCACATTCTTAGTACTCTAGAGAATGAAATATGCATACAGAGATTCATAATCAAGACATTATTTCACAAGGCAAACATTAAACATACTTCTACATTCATTGGTAGGGAATTGGAATTTTATATGTAACAATTTTATACAGCCTTTTCACGATTATATGTACTGATATACATAAAAACATACCTGTACATTTTTAAATGGAAACAACAGGTTATAGCAAGTCATCATGTGTTTTTTAATATTAATAGTTTTGGCTTCATCATGGAATATTTTCAGAACATGAAATGGCTCCTCCACTGAGGACATAATTTAGATGACAGTCTTTGTTTCACTCCTCAGACACCATCAGGACAAGTCTTATTTCCATTTAGAAGCAGGCCAACCCAGCTCTGCAGGAATCTGCAGGAAACCTAGGATCAATGACTCAAGTGCCTGAGCTCCAATTGTATGTGGTTGACATATCTCAGCACCTAGAATTCTCTATGAGGGCTTCTTCCAGAGAGCTGGGCCAGTGAGTCTGAACTTCCATCATGCTATCTGGCCCCAAAGGTTCTGAAATGTCTGAGATCTGCTCACCTGCGCTGCTCTGATCAGTCTGTATCTGGAAGCTGCACTGACAGCAGTGGATGAGACAGGGCAAGTGCTGAGAACCACAGCTTGGAATTTCCTCTCCCTTATGACTCCCACCCAGTACTTTCCCCAGAAAAATTTGTGAATGACCTACTTGCTTTCTCTCCTCTGAGTCCTCTTGTCCATCCTCCCTTCCAAATGCCAGTCAGTTTACCCTACCAGTACCAACCCTCAGCTGGCTGTGCAGAGGTAAGGCAGACCCTGATTTTGATGTGTATGTGGCTGATGACTTCTTTCTGCAGACCTCTTTTGGAACGAATTTGGAGACTGCACATCTAGAGAAGTACACAGCATGGCATTCTGTCACTAGGGAATATGTAAAATTAAACTGTGGTACTTTGTGGGGAAGGACCCCTACGTACACAGGCAGATGCTGGGAAACCTTGGAGAGAAGACATTGGATGAACACCGTCATTACAAGAGATGCCAACTCTAAGGATCAGTGACAGAGACCATAAGAGAGAATGAGGTAGAGTTCAGGAAATAGAAAAAGAATATTTTGTTTCCTATTTGTCAGGAAGAAGGAGGCCTGATGGGATTAGGAAGAAAAATAAGCAGCGAATCTCAGAAATTAGGTTTCCAATGTTGCCAGCTGATAAATCTATTATTTTTCTCCTTGAGCTGCCAAGGATTTGGGGTCTAATCAGAAGAGGATTTGCTTCCTGATGGCCTAAACTATGATTTCTAATTATCCTTGTCCTTTGTAGCTGAAAAGATTTTTATCCTTTGAGAGATA
The DNA here is from genome assembly GCF_008632895.1 of Mastomys coucha. Classification (NCBI taxonomy): domain Eukaryota; kingdom Metazoa; phylum Chordata; class Mammalia; order Rodentia; family Muridae; genus Mastomys; species Mastomys coucha. The sequence goes on along the minus strand of NW_022196905.1, from coordinate 152,639,975 downwards.
TTGGTAGATACTAGATTATGAGATGCTTTGTGTGTGTGTGTGTGTGTGTGTGTGTGTGTGTGTGTGAGAGAGAGAGAGAGAGAGAGAGAGAGAGAGAGAGAGAGAGAGAAAGAGAGAATGTGTGTGTGAGAGAGAGTGGGAGTGTGTATGTGTGTGTGTGTGTGCGAGAGAGAGAGAGAGAGAATGTGTGTGTGTGTGAGAGAGAGTGGGAGTGTGTATGTGTGTGTGTGTGTGTGAGAGAGAGAGAGAGAGAGAGAGAGAGAGAGAGAATGTGTGTGTGAGAGAGAGAGAGTGGGAGTGTGTGTGTGTGTGTGTGTGTGAACATGTGTGAGAGTGGGAGTGTGTGTGTTGGAGGAGAGACAAAGCTAGTGAAGACAGAGGAAGAAATGGAGATCCTGGTACCCCTTTTTCTCTATACAGTTCTCAGCAAATCTACCTCAGGGAGATGCAGCTTTGGAAGAGGACCATGCCTGTGTAATGGGAAAGTCTTCTTTGCACTTTGAGGCAGGTGCCATCTGTTCTGATAACTAGCTGCTGTGAATTTAAGCTCTAAGCACATGGAAAAGGAGGGGGACGCTAGCCAAAGGACCAGGTCTAGAAGAGACTGTTGGGATGGTTTCTTCAGGGCCACGTCTGTAGCATCAAAGACACGGGGAAAGCAGTCAGTGCTCCTCCACCTTCCAGAAGCCTGTGTATAGGAAGAGCACACAGAGGTCTGCCTTGTCTGGCCTCATGGACGAAGGATGGGCCTAATCCTGCAGAGATGTGCGTGATGCACCGGGGTTAGGGGATATCTAGGGGGGAGGGCCACCCTCTCAGAGGGGAAGGGGATGGGGATGGAGGGAGAAAGTGTGGGCAGGAGAGCTGGAGTATTTGGGATGTAAGTAAATAAATTTAAAAAAGAAAAAATAAGAAAAAATAAAAATAAAGAATAAAAAGAAGAGGAAACAAAGTCCCTACAAACAATACCAAACATGCAAACAATGAGTGTTCCCTTATTACACTTAAAATCTGCAAAAACAAGGTAGGAATGAAAAGTGCATCTGAGAAGCAGGATTTGGCATGGCTGGATGTTCTTTAAAGGTGGCTATCAGTGTTAAGACTCAGGGAGAGGTGATGATAATTGAGAGAGGGATGAACTAGTGTCTTGCTCATTCTCACATCTGATGAGTTACCTCCTCACACTCTCTTGAGCAGGCTGGTTCCTTAGGGATGATGGAGAATGTCTCCTTGAACTGCAGACTTCAATCCAGTACTTTGCTATTATCTGATGACAACTAAAACATGAACTTCAGAGTTTTTCTGGCTGTGTAGACTTTCTTCTGTGTTTCCAGGTCATGGCCACAACTCAAACATGTCCTCAACTTATTTTTGATTTAAAAAATTGCTTATTTAGTAATACAATCCTACTATGTATTTCCAAGGTCATTGACCCCTGGGGGACCCTGGAGTTGGCTCTGTTGCTCCCTCACAGCATGGGACTCCTGCATTTTGGTTTTTTAGTTACTGTACTCCCAGCCTCTCATACCCCAGTCTCCTCATCTGCAAGCATCTATATTATTAGGTTCTTTACAAAGGCTGCCTATAAGACATGGCTGCCTATAAGACACATAAGACACCAAAGGCACTCCTTACGGTGTGCTCCAGACAATGTGTACACAAAATGCTGCCTGGACTTGTTCCTAGGTCCTTTGTAGCATTGAGGATGTTAGACTTGTTCCTAGGTCTTCTGTAGCGTCGAGGATGTTGGTAAGCATCTCTCGTTGGGGATGATTGACAGGAAAGGAAAGGCAGCTTGACTCCCCGTGTCAGTTCTGCTGACATCATTTCCTTTGACCATTTTTACGAAACATTGGTTTTACTTGCTTCATTCTCCGAAAAGTCAGAGTGATCAATTTCCTTACTTTAGCACATCGTGTTCTGAACGTCTCTGACAGTGCCTGCCACATGCTGAATTAGACCTGCTGCCAGGTGAGCCACATCATGCTCTAGGCAAAGAGATGAGCATCGAGGGCCACTACAAAGCAGAAGCCATGTTGAGAGTCTCATCATCAGTTCCTTAAATATTTCGTATAACCATGCATGGACCCTTATGAAAATATAAAGGCATAAGTTTAATCTAGTTATCAACTGTAGAATTATGAAACTATAGTGATAATGCACTTTAATACCATAGATCAGTTGAATTTGGTATTCAAACTGATAATTTATCAAATGGCACATAATTGATATTCAACCCAATTAATATACTATATTAATTCATGTAATTATATTACAATTATAAAGTAATTATAATTATAATGAATAGAAGAATTTTGTCTGGAATTACAATGGTAGATTCATTGTTAAATTTTAAGCAGGTATTAGGGGGAAATCCATGTAAATTACCTATACCATTAATATGTAAATTGAAGAAATGTAACCCTGTCCCTTCTTTGATGCTGCATGAAGTTACTGGGTCTATGATTTATTTAAATGTAGAGAAATGCTTACAATTCATATTCTTCCCTTAAAGGATTTTGTAAATATGTCAATTCTGACAGGATAGACCAGGCACTATTGTGTATATTTGGCTTTGTAGCTGGTCTGGCATTTGCAACAGCAGGCAGGTTCTCAGATGAAATGTGTTCTTGTGTGCTGTCTCCTTGCTTAGGTTGTGCTTACACATTCCTGCTGTGTTCTGCAAAGTTTGGGAGATAGGAAAGCATGCCTTAGAGACGGTCCATAAGGGAATCTTAGAAAGCACACGTCACTCTGCAGTCCCCTTAGTCTGCCTCTTGTTGCCGTGTCACAGGCACTGGGAGACAAGCAGAGTGCCTGTGAGCCCCCAAAGACATGTTTTTGAACTGTCTGGGGTTTACTGCTGGAGCTAGTATTGCCTTGTCCATGTTTCCCATGGTCTATTGGGGCTGGGGAGCCGTCCTAACATTTAGAGATCATAGAACCCTGTGTTATGTGGTTTAGTGTTGCTACAGGGTTGATCCAGATAAAAAAGAACCTATCTGGCTGGATTGGGGGAGCAGAAGGACCAAAGGGAAGAATGTAGCTTGCAGGGTCTCAGATGGAATGTTTCCCTTTACAAGCTGAGGGCTTGTGTTGGGGTGTCATCTTGCAAAGTTTGAAGGAGAACAAAACAGTTGTTTGAAGTTATTCTATTATGTTTCACACATGATACTTTTTTTTTTAGGTATTGTCTTTATTTACATGTCATATTTCCCAGTTTCCCCTCCAAAAAAACCCCAAAAAAACAACAAGAACAAACCCCTGTTCCCTCCCCTCTCCCCCTGCTCGCCACCCTACCCTCTCCTGCTTCCTGGCCCTGGGGGCACAGAACCTTCACAGGGCCAAGGGCCTCTCCTCCCATTGATAACTGACTAGGTCATCCTCTGCTATACACATGTTGCCAGAGCACTCAGTCCCACCATGTGTACTTCTTGGTTGGTGGTTTAGTCCCTGGGAGCTCTGAGGGTACTAGTTAGTTCATATTGTTTTTCTCACATGATACTCTTTAGTGGATCAAACGTAACAGAATTGATTCAAGAAAAACTAGAAAGTCTGGCTATTAATATGAAATATTCAGGTATCAGGCTATGAGTTGGCACTAGGAACACAGTAGTGCATTGACATGAACAGTGAAAACCTGCCCCACCCAATGGTGAAAGCAGCCTGTGGACAGAGCCTTGAACACTAATTATGGATTGAATAGAGTCCACTCATAATGAATGGATGATTTAAAAGTCAATTTGGGCATCCAGCACCATGTAACTCTGTCATAAGTGTTAGCTGTTGTAGTTACTATTAATATGTCCTGGAAAAGTGTGTGGCTTCCTGACATAGGCTGGGAGACATGTCACAGTCCCTGGGACCATTTTCTTCAAGTATCTTTCAGACAGCCTCTTCTCTTTCTATTGGATGATTTATTACTTTACTTTTTGATAATGTGTTATTTCTTGGCCATCGCTGTTAGAAAACGTGGAATGAGGGACCATAGCTCATAGAGAGCTGGCTCCCGCTTGTATCATCTTAGTCATAAACTTGGAAGAGGAATGCCTTACCTGAGTGGAAAGTAGTGTGTCCAGCAGCTGTGACAACAGTTTGGGTGCGGTTGGTTTGTTTGTCCTGTTCAGTCCCCACTTCTATAAGCATGAAAATGCAGTTGACCTGTCCAAAGCAATTTCACAGGTATGGGCTGGGCTGTAATTCCCTCCTGTAGGGTTCAGCATTGCTGTACAACCTGCTGACCCTGGCTATGAGGAGCTAAAGGAGATTCTCAGTCCACCTTCACATCACTTGTCCTACTTTCTTAGTCTGGAAAACCACAGTCCCTATGAGCAAACCCCCTAATCCTGTTGGCAGTGTCAAGCAGTGTATTACATTTATCAAAGTGCCTGCTCTTAAATTATAGCTTAACAAGGTTTCTGTATTTGGATTAACTAGCAGTTAATCCAAATGAATCCCGAAGACAGTTTCGCAGAGTACTTCATTGCTGTAACTCTCTTCCTCTTGGTAACATGAAGAAGACACTTGAGAGAAAGGCTGACTTTGCATTGACTAGTACATTGGGTAGGCTCTGCAGATTAAATCTAATGAAATGCTTGATATGAAATTACCTGTAGAGATTACAGCATAGAGACCTTCTGCAATGTTCCCTGTCTAAGTCAAAGGCAACAGAACAACTTACAGTTGTTCCTAGTGACAGAAAATGGAAAAGACTCAGCCTGCTTGCTATTGTCATTGTAAAATGTCCCATAGGAGCCATTGGACCAGACCCCAGTGCTGCTCTGAGGCCTTGTAGTTATAAGTTGCTTCATTGAGTCCATTAATCTCCTCTTTCCCTGTCTCTCTGCTATGGTCCTACTAAGTATCCTCCCTATCAGCATCATGTGCTAACATAGCTCCCTGTGGATAGCTCAGGATCAAAAGGGCTGCAATTAATGCCCAGAGACATTTGCATTCGCCTTTGAGAGGCACAGATATACTAGCTGGAAACCAACACAAATACTGGTTTCCTTTTCCTTATTATCAATTGTAAGTGCTTCTTCCAAGCCACGACTGGATAGAACCACAGCTGTCTTCCAGGTACCCTATGAGTCCCACACACTGGAGGTTCTACCCAAAGGCCTACAGTGTTATAGTTTTCTTCCACACATCCCAATTTCTTTCCCCACATGGGCTGCCTCTGGCTGTGTCTTCCTCTAGGTTCCCCTAGTCTATCCTTACTCTCTCAGAAATCATTCTGGTCTTTTACCTTGCATAAATATACTTCATATCCCCTTTTCCAAATGAAGTAATATGGAATGAAAAATGTTCTCAGATTTGTTTAGGGTACTTCACCTAAAAACCAGCATTCCTGGTGAGTCCACAAAATAAGTAAATGTATGGCCTATGCACACCCACAGAAATTCTCAATTATTTAGCCATAGACAATGAAAGATCCCTCTGAGCATGGACCAATAGCTACTGGACAAATCTCCCATTGCCTTATTGATGCTCCAAAATCTGTCATCACTTTCTGATGCAATTGAATTCATCCAAACATGGCTGCCTCTCCATTCTGTTTCTGCTACATTGAAAGCTTTAAGAAAGACATGCTTGTTCTTTGGAACTTGAAAGCCCTAAATAGCATTCAAATTTTCTGGCATGCACTACCACCTATAAACACTGACTGGTATGAGAACATGATGAAGATGTTGCATTTCCAAATGCAGTTAGACACCCCTTTTCTCCTAGAATACATACATAAAAATCACAAATTTCTTTTCATCAATTTCAGAAATACTGCCCCTACCATTGCTTAAGCCTAGGCCCCCAAATTCTAACAAACACCCCAGTCTGTTAAGTAGAAAAAAAGACAAACAATTGGATGTGTAGCTACAGCCAAGTCTGGGCCCAGAAAACCTGTCTACCTCATACTCACTAGAAAATCATTTAGCTTATCAACTGAAACAGCTTTCTTTTCTTCATGTGCCAGTATTTGATTCTCTAACATGAAAACAAACAAAAGCCAAAAGTCCTGGAAAACCTCATCACCATCAACAACCATTTGTGGTTTTTGTTTTTTAATTATTGTTGGTGGTGGTGGTGGTGGTTTTTTGGTTTTGGTTTTGTTGTTGTTGTTGTTGTTTTTAACTTTCCCCTGCATTTGAACACTGAAGCACATCGTCCATCTTCATTTGTACTTTGTCCCGACTTCTGCCTAAGATTCCTGGATCTCTCTTGTTCATATGGTGTTCCCTCAAAAATCCAAACTGTGCTCTTGAATAGATACCAAGTCTTAGCTTCATTTCAAACTTATAAAAGTCAACCACAGCGATGCAAAAAGGGTTGACCTCAGGCATTGTTGGCCATGCTTTACTTCAGTAATTCTTTCTTTTTCTCTTAGGTTCCAAATATATCTTACCTAACTTACAAAAAGTTATGATATGTCTTGCAAATATACTTTGAACATGTTTTATACGAAATAGAATACATTCCCCTAAATAAGATCAAAGATCAGTAGACATACATACAAACTCACAGATTTACATACACATGTACATATACTATACACATACACAATATAAACATACATAAACACACACATACTATACACATATACAAAAATACATGCATAAATATACATGAGAACATATATAAACATATACACACTATGCACATTTATAAAAATATATAATAAATATACATACACATACACACATATACACACTCATATACATACATTATACACACAAACACGCAGACATACATACTTATACATATATACTATATACATAATATACAAGTTCACCTAAATATTAAAAATTTAAGAACTAGGAACAGTTAAGAATCTCTTCCTAATATCTCACAGTCACGGACGAATGCTACAAGCTATCCACAAGTACACAATGAAACCCTTTCATTGTAAAACCTTCAAAGAACACCCAAAATAATTAAATTCACAGCATCCTAAATCTAGGGTTTACTGCATGATTCATATTGAGTCTTGCAACTAGAACACCAAGTTGTCTCTTTACCTGGAGAAAGCCTTAGCGATTGACCTCATGTTTAGTCCGGAATCACCATGGCCACTGCTTGATTGATTAGTAGGAGTAGGTTCTGAGAAGTGCTGAAAAGCACTTACTACTTTTCCAGAAGACCCAGGTTCAATTCTCAGCTCCAGGAGATCTGATGGACTGCTCTGGCCTCCAAAGACACTGTACTCACATGGTACACATACACTCATGCAGGCAAAATATTCACACACTTAAAAAATTAAAACTTCCAAAAATGAAGATTAGGAAGTCAGTTGAACTCTCTCTGATTTAACATGTTGTGATAATAGAGTAGGCACAATCATGACTTTTATTTTAAAATGGGATTGTTGTGCACATGATATTTCTTAAATTGTTTTATTATTTCATTGTATCTGGAAGTTGCCAGTTAATTATGAAAGCAGTACATTTTACTCAAATCATGAAAAGTTCAGTTCAGTTGTCAATTTAAATGAAAACTCCCTTGTTTGTTGCATGCTGTGTACTGGGTTTGAAGAAAATATCTAGGTTTTTGTTTGTTTGTTTTGTTTTGTTTTGTTTTATCAGTGAGATAAAGCACCTGAAGAAGAAGAAGACTTGAGTAGGTGGGAGGCCTTTGAGCTCATGGTTTTGTAAGTCTTATACCAGGATTGGCTACCTCCTTGCTGTGGGCTTGTGTCAAGGCAGAATGTCTACCCAGGACATTATGAATTAAAGTTCATGAGATTGTGGTGGTTAAGAAAAGATAGAGATATTAGACAGAGAAAGAGAGGGAGAGAGAGAGAATGATAGACGATAGATAGATAGATAGATAGATAGATAGATAGATAGATAGATAGATAGATAGATAGATGATAAATAGATGATAGATTATAATAGATAGAGATAGAGATGATGATAGACAGACAGACAGGAAGTAAGGAAGGAAGGCTAGGAGAGACATGGGAGAGAAGAAAAGCAGAGGGAGCATACGTTTTGTGACAGGGTCCCTTCAACCTGGAGCAACATGGGTTTTCATAGCTTCCCAGTAGCACCACTGAGTTTTTAATCCTCCAGGAGATGGTTCTATTTCCAAAGTCAGAGCCTCCATGCCCAAGTCACTTCACAAGAGCGCCACCAAGAGTTTTTCCCCCCTAAGATTCTGCAGGTCAACAAAGCCCTTGTGACTCATTCATTTTACAAGAGCTTTATCAAGCCTTTATTCCCCCCCTTAAAATCCCGCAGGCAATGCCCAACAGCTTCAGAAAGAATATTTTCACTTTATTGCCAGAACCACCCGGTTGGGCCATCCTGAAAATGTGTCATGCTTTTTATCACATTCCACTTAGCCCAAAATATCCCATTCATTGTCCTTCCTGTGAGGGTTTCTCAGCTCCTTTTATACCACAGGCCATGCCAAGGGTACAATTCCTTCTAAATAAGTGGGGCTACTTTTTCTTTCAGTCTTAAAGACCTAGAGTTATTTCTTCTTCCTAGTCTGTCTTCACACAGCGAAGCAGGGAGCTGTCTAGCATTGGAAAGGAGGAGCTCTCAGGGCTCAGCAGATGGTGAAGAGACAAAGAAGCAAGACTCCAGTGTACTGTGCCCAGAGCTGGGTGGTGTCACACTGTTGTAGTGGCTGTGTCACAACAAGTCTGTGTAACAACACTTTGTTATTAGTGATAATTGTGACAGCTGGGAATGTGAGCTTTGCAGCAGGAAGGAGGTGGTTTCAGCCTAGTCCTTGTTGATAACACATTTATCCGATCCCAGGCAAGTTTCTCTGCTTTACACACTGCTCCCATGCCCATTGTGTAAGTCATGGCAATAGATGCCATGTGAGCTTTCATGAGAACGAAATGGGATAATGCTCATACATTCTGCCTTCCGTGATGTCTGGCACCATAAGTTCTCTTGTACTGTTTAATGCTCAGTATATTATTCTGTTTCCAGAGATAAATTGCTAATGATGTCTGTTCCTTCCCTAACCTTAACTATCTTCCCTTCAAAACATTTCCCATACCAACAAAAGGTTGTCTCTCCGTTTGGAGTGGTTTCTGTGAGGCTTTGTATTTTTATACATTCAGCCAAGTTTCTGTTCAGAGATGAGTGCCTACTTCTAAAACAATGCAAATGAACAAATTGTCACTCAGAGACTTTAAGCACAAGCTTATGAGCCCCAGACAACATGTGTCACCTGATGTTCCTGGAGCACACAGGAGTGATGGTTCTGTACTAGGGACTGTGTCTGCATCACCCACAGGAAACGTATACTAAAACCCCCATAGTTTAGAACTGCTTTAGTAGGTTTATTACCTACCAAAAGACTATGATTTCTAAGCCTGACAGCTTCTGCTTCTTTGTAGCTTATCATCTAGCTGGTGATTTTGCCATATTGGAGTTGAAAGCTAAGGCGGCTGGGCAAGAATGCAGACTTTATATTTGAGAAACCACGGTTTGCATTTGTCATAGTAAGGAAATCTCTTAAACCCACAACAACAACAAAAGCAGAATTCAGTACACAGTACATGAAACCAGCTTCCAATCTTCTTCCAAACTGCCAGAGTAGATGGTGTAACTCTTCCTTAACCAATCCCATTGCCTGAAAGAAGTTAACTTACATCCACATGGATCAATTCTGAGTTCCAAGTATTCGATAAGTTTATTGTTGATCAAGATGACCCATGGAGTTGGAATTATTCAAAGGAGGTCTTAAGGTTCTTATCCTGAGTCAAATGAAAACACACATACACACACAGCCAAAATAAAACAAACAAAAAAGGAAGGAAGAAAGAAAAGAAGGAAAGAAGAAAAGAAGGAAGGAGATAGTCAAATCAAAATTTATCAGTCACCATATCAGCCATTCTCCACTGACAAACATTCCTTGTGCTCGGGGTGGAAGTGCCTTGATAGGCCACTTGCCTGCCGACTGTGAAGAGGAGTTATAATCTCTTCCCTCAACACTGTAGGTTCTTAGTTTCAACCCTTCTCCTAGCTGCAAAGGCCAATTAACGAGAGGAAAACACACCAATCCCGTTCCAATGTATATTTCTTGCTGGGAGACATTGACAGAATGAGTGGCTGTCAAGGAGATGGTGTTAAATTCTGGGTTTTTAGAGAGCATCTCTTGCACATTTTCAGAGAAGTGACAAGGTAAAGAGAACAGGCTTCGGATCTCTCGGGGAAACAACTGTGGGAAATAAATGAATGACGGATAATGGCCGGTTAATGAAGCTCATTAGCGTGCATCCTTTGGAGCTTTCTGCAGACAGCAGAGGTCTACAGGGTTAGTTCCTGGAGCACGGGTGTGTGGGGACCTTTTATCTTCATTCCCTGTGTTCAGTTCTTGGGAAAGTGAAGGCAGGATAGACAGCTCTGAGCAGCTGCTCCATTTTTAGCTCTACTTGAGTTCTTCCTATTTATACACTTGCATCCTACAAGTCCAAACCTCTCCCTGGCTTAGCAAGCCCTCTGGTGCTTGCGGCCACCCTCCCAGAGGACCCACCACGTCCTGAAGCAAGGACAGAATGAGGAAGAGAACACAGGTCTCTGCTCAGAGTCCCAGCACTTCTGTAGATGCGAAGCGATGCTTCGCCTTGGTTTTTATTAACATCTTTCATCCTTCATTGTTGAAAAGTGAGTCCCTCCTCCAGCATGAAGACAGCAGTAGGCCTTAATGAACCCCACTAACCAAACCGAAGTCAGGCTGCCCCTGCCTTAAAGAGAGGCTTCGTTTCCCACAGTTCCGTCTCCTCAGAGGGAGGAAGTCAATGTGACTGGCTGGGTGCTTAGAGAAAGAATAGGATAGAGATTCATGGTACAAGAATATCACAAAGAACAGGTCGTTTGGAGTTTTCAAACTAAAAAAGGTCAAACAATACACTAACTAAGTTAACAAACCCAAAAACCTCTCTGCTATACAGCATCTTCGACAGTGATGTATGGTCACCAGGCAGAATCAGTAATTGCCTCCCAGCCCTGCTGCCACAGAAGGATTCTGAGGCATTGTGCCTCAGATGTGGCATTATCTAGGAGTCCTGTAAGTCCCTCCCTCCCTCCCTCCCTCCCTCCCTTCCTTCCTCCCTTCCTTCCTTCCGTCCATGAAGACTTTTCTTGGCGATTTACTTAAGAGTAAGGATTGGAAAACAAACTGACTTCAATCAAATTCACCTAATACCTTCCGGTGCTGAGTTACAGTAGGTCACCCACCTGAAGTTTATCTTTTTCACATGGAGGTTATTATTTACTGGTTGTCGGTTTGACTTTACGTCAAGAAGCTTCAGGTCTTGAAGGGACTCAGCTTTTCCTGAGCACCCCACCACTAAAGCCATGTGAGGCTCAGGTATCTCCCTCTAGAGACAACAGTTCTCACACTACACATTCGTAACAATTAATATCACTAGCACCATTAAGCAGGGCCTCAGATGCCAAAGACATATGAAGTCATTTCATGTTTTCACCCAACCTTCAACACACAAAAGGAAATGAGTGGCTATCCATCAGCAGACGTGCCACTGTTTCACTCTGTGTCTGTGAATTCTGGTTAGAGCTGTGACAGCTTAGCAAAAGTGCCCAACTTTCTGGTTACCCCATTTGTGTCTGGTACCTGGGGAAAGGGACAGTACTTGCTGCACAAGCCTGAGAATCCTGTCTGATGATGTGCCTAAGGAAAAAGCCAGGCAGATGTGGCAGCCAAGAGTAATCCCAGCAGTCAGGAGACAGGGACATGGGGTCCCCAGGCAAGCTGGGCAGGGACATGGGGTCCCAAGCAAGCTGGGCAGGGACATAGTGTCCCAGGCAAGCTGGCCAGCTAGACTAGCTGAAATTGGCAAGCTCCAAATTCAGCTAGAAACCCTACCTCATTAAGAAACGTGAAGAGCAGTTAAGAATGGCCAATGTCAGCTTCAGGCTTCTTCATCACTGTATAGAACATGCACTCACACATGTGACCATATAGCATGCATTCAAATGTCCACATCATACATACATGCAGGGAAAAACCTCTTAGTTCTCTGATAGACCATGTTGTAAAGGTCTGTCAACATATGTAAAGCAGTCAGAATGTGCTTGCTATAGATTCCTGAATTATTACCTCTGACCAGTGCTTGGAATAATGACAATATTGTAGCATTGCCTATTCATGCTCTATAAATTATTAAGGTTTCTCTTCTAACTTTTTCTCTTCCCTGTTCCTTCTACCAGATCTCTTGATTTCTTTCTACTTTGAATTTCTGTAAATCTGTTTTCAAGTGTGACTCCAATTCCATATTATATAAACTAAAGTTTATGAGTGGTCAACACTGGGCTACAACAGGATCTAGTCATACAAAGTGTGGATGATTAAACACCAAGCCTTGGGGCTTGCTTTCGATAATTATAATTTTGTTGCTTGATATTAAAACTGCTTTAGATTTTCTGTGTCAGTGCCTGCCAGCTCATGATACCACTGTGACAGAAGTAAAGAAGAATATATACTCTGGAAATGGAGGATTATCAGAAGGGGGGTGTTGGGACATTTCATTATGGAATGTGGGCTGTGTTATACAATATGGGGCAGGATTTAGAGTAGAAATTTGTTCTGGATTGCAAGCTTTCGAGAAGCACACAAGAAAAGGGTGAGATATCTGTGATTGAGGATCTTTCTAAATCTTAGATTTGGGGAGACCATAGGCTGCCACAATGGTGACCACTTTCTTACATAGGGCAACAGAGACCTATCTTTGATCCTCTTTCAGCTTCAGATAATGGTGGTGGTTTTTGTCATGATTACAGAGATCCTTTGACTTATTGTGGCCACAGTGGCCTTTTCTGGGGTGATTTCTGTGAAATGGTGCTCATCCATGGCTGTCAGGGCCTCACTGTGAGCTGAAGGCCAGGCCAGGATACCTGAGACAGCAGCTGTTTTCTTCTTTAACTCTCTCTTTATCTATAGGACGGATGTAGATAGTTGTACATATTTGACATAGCATCCAAGAAATACTAAGTACTTAATAAAATGAGGCTTTATTTTTGTGATGCCTCAGACATCTACGGAATGCAAAATACTTTCCATGTGGTCATGCTCTGACCTTGATTTTTCTTGACTTTTCTATCTGAGAACAGTGAAATCAGGCTTCCGGTTGTGGGTTTAATTGGGATAATCCTCTTCCACTTTCAATGTCTACTGAAAAGAAGCCCTTGGGAATCCTGAACATTGTTGAGCCTCACTCTGATTCCCCCTAGAAGTAGGAGTGGGAACATCACCACTTAGGGGGCATCAGCACACCCCCACTCTGACGTCATGCTTTTTACCTGAATTGTAGACAGATAGAGCAAATGTAAATCTCGTTAAACCAATCATTCCTTGGAAAATTTCAAAAGAGATTCAACTTAAAGATGCTTTCTTGATAGTGGTAAGGAAATTTTGTAAACAAAGAATAGTATATATATATTTTTTTCGCTAAATTCTTCTTGTATTATCCTCATCCTCTCTATGTTAGTGGCTAAAGGAAAGACAGAAAATGGCATGTGATAAGTAATATTGACATTTGAGGGAAAAACTTAGAAGTATTATAGAAAGTAGGGAGAAGATACTGTTCAAGGGCAAACTGACCAGATTTTCTATGTTGTTCAGAAACAACAGCCTGTTCAGAAAACCCCTATATCCAGTTTCAAACAACATGCTAGCACATCTTTTCCCACTGAAGGTCTTGTTGATAACTCAATTACAAAAAAAAGGACTATTTTGCTATTACTACTAATCTGCTTCTTAAAAAAATGTTTCACTTTCCTGGAGTAAAACCATTAAAATTGTGAAAACTGGTGTGTCCATATGATCTGATAAACAGGGACTGAAATCTCCAGGACATCCTGGAGTACCTGTGTGTACATCTGTTTGATTCTGTAAGACACTCCAGGATATGAAGTTATAATACTGCTATTGTAAATGTGTGCACCGGCGCATGTCCTGGAGAGCTCATGTGTGCATAAACAGCAGACTGAACGACTATGTTTGAGATGATCTCCATTTGAAACCGAAAATCTGATTTGTTTTTGGAAACAAGATATATATAATTTATAATTTCATTTAAGAAGTGCTAAAATCTAATTTGTTAATGTATAATCTGAAAATAATCACTTACTTTTCATGCTGTGCTGATTTTCATGGTAACATGACATTCTCTAACAAAAAAATAAGTAAACACTTCATAAGTTTAAGTCTGAAGTTGAGCACGGAAGTTGTTAGGATGTTTTGCTTTTTAGTTGTCTCCCTCTGTTCTTTGTTTTTGAGGCTGTTGTGGTTGGCCTGCTCTTGGAGATTTGTGACATTTACATCTGTCCTGGTTTCATTTCTGTCAGTGTAATAAAATGCCCTGACAAAAAGCAATTTATGGGAGGATGGTTTGTTCCAGGTTACAGTCCCTTCTCGCAAGGATGTCAAGGCAGGAACTTTGAGGCTCCTAAGTTACATCTCCAGAGTAGAGATAAACACATGCATGCCTGTCAGTTCTCGGCCCCTCTATATGGGATAGGATCCCCGTGCCTAGGGAATGACACTGCCCAAGGTGGGCTTGGTTTTCCCACATCAATTAACGTAACCAAGAAAATCTCCCAGACTATGCCCACAGGCCAATGCATCTAGAAAATGTCTCACTGAGAATCCAGGTTATTCTAGACTTGTGTCAACTTCACAATTAATGCAAACCATCACTGGGCTCAGATGTAACCATGCTCCAGCCAGTTTCTTCCTTTTAATGTTTACCTGCTCTGGGGCCTTTTTCACAAACTATTATAGGAAAAGCAGAATTAACTCAAAAGGTGATGAGATCCAGACATTTGTGTCTGCATTTTACTATTTTTGTGAAACAATTAACTCATCCCACCCTCTAGTATTGATGAAAATGCAGAATTTGAGAGACTAATGGATTTGCTAAAGAAACCAGACCTGGTAAGTGTCATAGCACCTACCATTCAAATAGTTCTACTCATGTTTTATCATTGAAATGACTTTAGTTCATTAATATTTTAATCAAGGGCTCAACCATTACAGTTTCAAGTGTATTATATATGCAACTGAGATACAAATATATAAATATCTGCATATATTAATATGCATCGCCATGTTAAATATTAGTAATCTCCTGTTGCTTATTTGCTTGAAGCATTTATGACCAACCTCAAAGGTTCTAATATTCATTACTACACAAGCAGATTGTGAAGCTGCTCTAACGGTTTGGATATTTCACAGACTGTGGAGAATTTTCTGGTGTGTTCACCCAGCCCCAAGACCACCATTTCTCATCCTGAGGGCTATCTGAGGATCAAGGGGCCTTTTCACAGGGATGACCTAAGATCATTGGAAAAGACATATATTTACATTACAAGTCATAACACTAGCAAAGTTATAGTTACAAAGTAGTAATGAAAATAATCTTATAGTTAGGGGTCAGTACAACCACATGAGACTGTATAAGAGTCGCAGCATTAAGAAGGTTGAGAACCACATAAAATGGCAAAAGTACCTCCCGTGTTCCTACCCAGAGCCAACGGTCATGTGAAATTTTCCAATATAATGAGTCATAATGGATGCATTTTAAAATAGCACTGCACAGTAGATATTTTTTATTTCTGTTTTTCCTAATCCTCGAGCTAATCTCTTTTTATGTACAAAGTAGGATTTACAATGAGACAGTAGCACCCAGAGTGGGTGGTGTGGGAAATGGCTCAGACATGGGCATGAGTAGGTAGTGCATCCTGAGAACATACAGTCAATTTGTGTCATGTTTTATATCTTTGTTAACACAGCTATTCACCCCCTCTCCCACTAACTTGGTTCTTGATGATCTACTGAACAATGAATTCTAATGCTTCCACATTTATTTCAATAAACCCAATAGGGTGTGTGTGTGTGTGTGTGTGTGTGTGTGTGTGTG
>NW_022196905.1:152571430-152624039 GCF_008632895.1 Mastomys coucha | reverse complement strand
TTTTTTTTGGTTTTTCGAGACAGGGTTTCTCTGTGTCATCCTGGCTGTCCTGGAACTCACTCTGTAAACCAGGCTGGCCTCGAACTCAGAAATCTGCTTGCTTCTGCCTCCCAAGTGCTGGGATTAAAGGTGTGTATCACCACTGCCCAGCTTGGATATAATTTTTTGTAAAAAAAAAAAAATAGTACCAATAAAGTAAGACAATTTAAAGATCAAACAACATGAATTTATAGGTAATTGTCTATACTAAGAGTAAGAATTTGACTAGCCCTATAAATCTCTACATTGAGGATATCTACCTTCCCTTTCTCTATGGGAACTTAAAACTAAGACATTTATGCCAAGACATATTATACAACCAGGAACACAGAGCCTGGTTGTATGTTTTAAATATGTGTGACAAGCTTAAGATAAGGGAACAGAGAGATACAGGATATTTGTTTTAAATCTATGTCCTATTTGAGTGGCCTATGCTGAATTTTTTCTTTTTTATAACTTTTTTTTCTCTATCACAAACAAACAAACAAACAAACCAGACATCTAGTACTTAAACTTCCCAGACCTCTGCGGATGCTGACAAGCAAAGACCCATATTCTAAGTAAATTCAGAGTCTTAGCTTCCTGCTACATACTGGTGCAATATTCTAGTAAAAGTGTGTAATTACTTCAAAACAACCAATGAGGAAATCTCTATGAAAATGCTTGAGCTCAGCTCAAGCATTATGCACAGCTTAGCATCACATTCTATTTTATATGAGAATCATAGTCTCCCCTTGGATAGGTGACTTCATGTTCTGTATGCCCTGATTCAGGGTTGAGAGGGGTTACATTTTTTGTTTTATAACCTTCATGAAAAGAGAACTTATTCATTTAGAAACTGGTAGCCCAAGAACTTCAGTTTCTTTCTTCTCTCATGTTAGAATACTCAGATATGCAAACTTTCCTGTTAAAGTTCGAAATGTGATACATTTTTAGTATCTATTTTTCAAAGCTAAAACCACCCAGAAATTGCCAGGCAGTGATGGTGCACACCTCTAATCCAGCACTTGGGAGGCAGAGGCAGGTGGATTTCTGAGTTCAAGGGCAGCCTGGTCTACAGAGTGAGTTCCAGGATAGCAAGGGCTACACAGAGAAACTTTGTCTAGAAAAAAAAGAACCCCAGAAATTTTATTATATTACATATACCCCCCAAAAAAGCCTGAAAGGATAAAACTGCATTGAAAAAGTTTTAAACAAATGTTTATAGCAACATTATTTTATTTATTATAGTCAAAAGTGGAAGCAACAGAAGTTATGAAGGGCTATTGTAGCAACATGAGTGATGGAGATTATTGAAAATGACATAAAGGCATGAATATGGTATGGAGTAAAGTTCCTAGTTACAAAATGGATGAATCTAAACAATATTGCCAAATTGAAAGAAGCCAATCCCAAGACAAATACATGATTGTAATATTACCATCATACTTATATTAATTCTCTGGGACAGGAAATAGAGACATAAGCAAAGCAACAGATGTCTGCCTGTCCCCCAGCAGGTGACTTATGTCTGTACCAGGCAGAAAATGGTATCTGGAAGGGTTGGTCAGTATGTCCTAAAATTTAAGTTCAGTGACAGTCACACAGATATGTCTACTGCCGAATCATACCTTAAATTGGTGAATTGCATTGTGTGTGACTTATGTCTTGATAAATGTGCACCTTAATTATTTTCTGGTACAGTGATAAAATGCCGTTACAGAAGCAACTTAGGGAGGGAGGGAAGGAGGGAAGGGAGGAAGAAGGAAGGAAGAAAGGAAGAAGGAAGGAAGGAACAAGGAAGACAGGAAAAAGGAAGGAAGGTAGGAAGAAAGGAAGAACGAAGGAAGGGTCTGCTTCAGCTCACACTTAAAGGCTACTGCCCAGCATGGTGAGGAAGCATGGTGAGGAAGCATGGTGAGGAAGCATGGTGAGGAAGCATGGTGAGGAGCATGGTGAGGAAGCATGGTGAGGAAGCATGGTGAGGAAGCATGGTGAGGAAGCATGGTGAGGAAGCATGGTGAGGAAGCATGGTGAGGAAGCATGGTGAGGAAGCATGGTGAGGAAGCATGGTGAGGAAGCATGGTGAGGAAGCATGGTGAGGAAGTATGGTATCAGGAGTTTGAGATGAATGATCAGATGCATCACCTACCAGGAAGCAGAAAGCACTCAGTTCGCTGCCTCCTTTTTAATTAAACCTTAGTCTAAGCTTATCTCCTACATGGTTTTATATCCCCTTAAGTCAGTAATCAATATTAACCATCACATTGTATTTATTTTTAAAGATTCTATTTTTGTTAAATTATAGGACTTATTAAAAATAAGTGACTTGTCATTAGTGGAAAAATTAGGTATATCTACTTTTTATTAATTCATTGTTAACCAATGGATTTCCTGGAAAAAATCAAATCCTTAACTTCTCGTTGTTCTGATATAAAGTAACATCATAGCCTACATGTTTATGAACTGTAATGGAAAGACATTTGTGTCATACTTTTAAATGAATAATGCCTGTGTGTAGAGTAAGCATGCTCCAAAGACTTTAGGATTGATATTAATGTAGCAAGCAAATTACCAACGAAGAAAAATTTAGTCATAAGTTCAGATTTATACAGCCTCTATTATGACAGATATACACATTTATGTGTCAGTGTGTAAACCCTTCTTCACTGAGGTTATTGTTAAATATCTTATTGTTGTTATTGTATGTGTATGAATGTTTTTACTGCATGCATGTTTGTGCACCACTTGCATGCAGTGCCCGGATGGACCAGTAGAGGGCATTATGTCCTGGAACTGGTGTTTTAAAACGTAAGCAGCCATAGGAGTGTTGGAAACCAAACCTGAGTTCTTGGGGAGAGAAGCTGTAACAGTCAGCAATTTCCTCAGCCCCCTCACTGAGGTTTTAATATGCTGTGAACTCAGTCTTGGCCACGTATAACTGAGATACGAAATGAAATATTTATCCGAATGAGATGCAACCCTAAGAAAGTTAGGCAAAGCAGTTGTTGTGTATTGAGGAGCTGTGTAAGGTCCCCAGGGATCACACTAAGTCAACAGGGTAGCACTGATTTTAATTCCACAGCACTGTACTGAAATCTACACTCTGTCTCCGCACAGTGCCAGCCCTGGCCCCAGCCACTGTCAGGTGCTCACGGGCTCCCTGAATTCCAACAGCTCTAAGCTCTACCTTGCCATACGCTTCCTGCAGCCTCAAGCACATGTCAACATGCTCCCCTGGCTGGGGCAAGACCCCTTGAAGGCAGGACCTCTATCTGTCTCCCTCTGTGCTGCTTCTTGGAGTCTAAAATGAGGTCCTTGGTGGAATCTTTGTTTGGTAAATATTACAGAATTAGTTGATGTGTCAGGAGAGAGGGAGGGGAACAGGCCTGAGAACAGCTTCATTTGGGGTGATTCTGTTTGTTCCTTGGCTTAGGATGAGGACCCATGGAGGTCAGTTTGAATGGTGCCTGACGTGAAGATGGCAATGGAAGGTAATTGCCAAGAGGACAGGCTGTAGGGGAGGGAAGTGTTACCTTCAATGAAATGAGATGTTGCCAAGTACAGTGTTAAAAAGTAAATTAAAAATAAATTTAAAAATATTGAAGTTCTATTTCAGAAGTCATCAGTATTGAGAACTTTGGGTTCCACAAACAGATGCAAACTGTAAAGGGCTCTTCATGTGGATGCAGTTGTGCTTTTGAGGTAATAAATAGCTATTTCTACACTTATACTGAGTGATATAGCCACTGACATGTCTACTCAAAAGCTGGCTTATTTTGTCTTATCTGTCTTCTGCAAAGGCTATGGCTCCAAATGCCCGCAAGGCTGAACAGGGCAAGAAAGTAACAAATGAGCTGCCAGGGGGGATGGCATTGGAGAGGAACTGCCTTCCCTACAGGCATGACATTCAATTTTGTTTTCTGACCCTGGAGGTGAACAGAAGCCAGCGACTGGTTGAGCTGAGCCTGAGGGAGCTTCGGGCACCAAGGTTCTGCTAACCAGTCCCTGGCTGCCCTGGGGCAGCAGCTCTATGTACTCTGGCTACCTTCCAGAAACTGTCAACCACAGAGCACTAAATGGTTATTTTCCACAAGAGCAGATGTGGGCAGAGCACATTGCCATTTTTGTCGATATGTTTAAGCTGGAAAAGAAAACTTCATCAAGTAACAGTAGCTGTATTAATTCAAGTGTGCCTCACAGAAGCGACGAAGGAGTTATATACATCAAAGGCAGTGTGAATGCAAGAGGATATACATCAAGGGCAGCCTGTATTCATGGGGATACACACAGAGTGGAGATTCACTCAGGATTTAGTTTTTTTCTCCAATCTTATCATTTGATAAAATGTGACTTCTAAAATTTACTGTTTGAAATTTGCAAAAAGCATGGTGCTCTGCAAAAATTGTAAAATACAAGAATATCCCCTACAGAGGGATGCAAGTTAAAGGACCGTGGAAGAGAAAGGAGGTTCAGGCCAGGGGTTTCTGCCTAAGGACGGAGTGTCTTAGGGATAGAAGGAGCCTGGGAAGCAAATGTTTCTTAAAATTTCCTTCTAAAAATGCAAAACCTGATACTAACTATATTTTCTAATTTTCACATTAGCAATACAAAGGAGTTTTAAAGAACGTATCTCCTATTTATACTTTGTAATAACTTACATGGATGAGAATACATCTTAGTTGGTAGAGCACTTGTTCAGCGTGTTGTAAACCATTGGCTTAATTCCAGCACAAATATAATTCCAGCACAAATATAAACCTGGTGTGTTGGGGTATAGATGCAATCCTAGCATTTGGGAGGTAGAAGTCGACGGATTAGAAGTTTGAGCTCAACCTTAGATACATGGTAAATTTACGATCAACCTGGGATGTATGCAACACTGTCTTACAAAAAGCAAAAAGAGAGGAAGTGGGCAATAGAAGGGGGAGAAAGAGGGAGAGGGGAAGGAACAAAGAAAGAGGAAGAGACTGTCCGAGAGAAAAGGGGTAAGGAAAGAGAAAGATGGGAATAAGAGAGGAGAAAGAGAAGAAGAAGGAAGGAGGGAGAGGAAGAGGAGAGGGAGGAGGGAGAGAAGGAGTAAGGAATGAAGAAAGAGGAGGGGGAAAAGAGGATGAAGGGGAGGAGGAGGGGAGAAAGAGGAGGAAGGGGAGAAGGAGGAGGAGGAGGAAGAAGAGCAGGAGAAGGAGGAGGATGGGGATTCAGTTCCTTCATACAGAGCACATCACATTGCCCTGAATAATCAGGTGGCCAGCAGCAAACACAAAATCATCTCCAGGTTACCTTCATTCAAATGCTGTCTGTGACCAGTCTTCGGGTCATTCAGCCCTCCCCAGTTTGAAGAGACCCTCACCTTCTCACAAATCAACTTTTACATCTGTTTATCAGAGATGCAATAAAAAGCCCCTAGGGTTTCTACTCTCTTAGTTAGATGGAGGCCTTGTTAATCATTCCTACCACGTATTGAAAAGATGTATTCAAATTAAAGTAAGTGTCTGAAACCACATATGCACAGGAAGAGATGGATGCCAAAATGGCTTTCTCTAGGTTTTTTTTTTTTTTCATTCCACCTCAAAACCAGACACTTTCAATTAGAAAGCAGATCTCTGATCCCATCAGTGACCATGTAAATAATTCACACAGCTGTGCTTAGAACTATATGAGGACACGGCTTGGTGAATACCCTCCCCTGCCTCTGCCTGCTGTGCTTGACACTCTGCAAACAAGCTTCCTGTTTAACACTCCGAGTTACCGAGCTGCTATTGACAGTGTTTGCTGCTGCAGCAGCATCAGCCTTAGCAGATAACTTCATGTATGGAAGAAAGGATTAAACAACACAGGAGATGAATTTCCAGACAGTGCAAACAGGAGTGGCTATTGTCTCAGTGTGCCATTTACTGGGTAGAATTGTAGAGAAAGGGTGCCCAGCAAGAGGCAGGAAGGTAATAAGGATTATGAAGCCAGTAAGGGGGCTTTCAGAACTGTGTTTTTTTTCTCTCTTTTTCTTATTAAAGTAAATGTCTGAAACATGTACGTATGCCTTTCTTCCTCCCTTATGTGAAGACATCACAATTTTCTGTTTTGAAGACATGTGTGTTCATAGTGCCATCTTAGAAATAGAGAGACCAGGTCCTAACCTGTGCTTGCCTTGGGCTTGGTTTTCCCTGCACTATGAGAATTAAATCCCATTCTTTTTTTGTCTTTTTTTAAATTGGTTATTTTATTTACTTACATTTCAACTGCTATCCCCTTTCCTAGTTTCCCTTCTGCAAACTCCCTATCCTCTCCCCTCTCCCCGCTTCTAAGAGTGTTCTCCCCAGCCCACCCACGCACTCCAGCCTCACTGTCCTGGCATTCCCCTACACTGGGTCATCAAGCTTTCACAGGACCAAGGGCTTCCCCTCCTGATGTCAGATAAGGCCATCCTCTACTACATATGCAGCTGGAGGCATGGGTCCCTCCATGTATACTCTTTGGTTGGTGGTTTAGTCCCTGGGAGCTCTGGGGGTACTGGTTGGTTAATACTGTTGTTCTTCCTATGGGGTTGCAAACTTTTTCAGCTCCTTCAGTCCTTCCCCTAACTCCTCCATTGGGGTCCCAGTGCTCAGTCCAATTGGGGTTGGCTGCAAGCATCTGCACCTGTATTGGTCAGGCTCTAGCAGAGCCTATCAGTCAGGCTCCTATCAGCAAGCACTTCTTTGGTGTCAGCAATAGTGTCTGGTCTTGGTGACTATATATGGGATGGATCCCCAGGTGGGGCAGTCTCTGAATGGCCTTTCCTTAAGTCTCTGCTCCACTCTTTGTCCCTACATTTCCTTTAGACAGGAGCAATCCCATTCTTTATAAAATCCCTTGTCTCTGGTATTGCTACATTAATACTTAAATGGTCTAAGACAAGTATAAGTGGCATTTTAAGAAAAAATTTCAAGATTTTAAGATTTTAAGATAAAAATTTTCAAGATTCATACCTGCATGAGTATGTGTCACTGTGCATGTGTATTTGTGTGCATGTTTGTGTATGTGTATGTATGGAGGTGCATGTGTGTTCATGTGTTTTTATGTGTGTGTCAACCTGTATGTGTCTATGTCCCTGTGTGTGTAGGTGTGTGCCTGTGTGCATATGTTTATGCATGCATGTTCATATAGGTACCCATAAAGTCCAGAAGGAGGTTTGAATCCCCTAGAGTTAGCATTAGTGGGTTTGAGCTACCCAGCAGAAGTTCAGCGAATGGAACAGTAAAACCAGAATGGTGAAGCACTTTCCCATTTTTTTCTATCATTATTATCTGGGAGACTGAATCTACCCAGGGTCGTGTTGCTGGCAAACCAATTTGTTAATTTATGATTTATGTGATATTTCATGCAGGTGAACTACAAGCCATGCATGATCACAGTTGCACGTGTCACATTGTGCAACTTTTGTATGTGACCTCTAATGGCGCTATGAGAATGGCTCACAAGGACTGTGATCAGCTAGCTGCCAAGAGGCAATAGTGAGGTCTCTCAGCATACTGAGCTAAGCAGGCAGAATTATAGGAGATGGTATAAAGAGAAGGCAAGTCACCAGAGTCATACATATCTGTGGAAAAGAGAAAATTCATGTACGTGGCAGGACTGCAGAGTGTTTGCAGGATAAAACAGTGGAGTTAGAACAATAAAAAGAAAGCGAGGTACAGGGAAGCCACTGCTGTTTCTCTCTTTGATTCTCAAATGCATCTTCTAATAACTTTAACCTTCATAGAAGTAGTGTTTTAAAATAATATCTGATGGCGACTCAAAGTATAATTATTAGTGCCCCACTGTCCTGTGCATGTATATGTGGATATTAGACACATACTTTAGACATACACTTACATGAATGAAGCCCTAATAACATAAAGGCAGCATTGATAGCTTATTATTTTTCTAAATATGGTCCTTATCCACAAATGTTCTGAATAAAACCTGTTTCTGCTCAGTCTTCCTAGAGCTTCTGAGCTGACCTGGAGGTGCCCCCTTGAGCCTCTGTACTTCGGCAGTGTTGCTGTTCTGAAGAAACAGGGGCTTGCTTTTAAACAATAAAGCCAGCAAGAGTGAAAACCAAACTCCTGTCTAGTCCCCATCCTAACTTGGTTTGTTCATTTCCTTTGTTTTTGGGATTAAGAACTTCTGGTTGGTCCTGAGGCCCTACCCTGAAATTACTTCTCAGTTCTTCACTGTTCACCTCTGTCTTCTTTCCTCTGCTTCCTGCCCTTAAATCATGGTGATAAATCTTACCCTTTGGTCATTAGTCATCATTCCCTCATATCTCTTTCTGCACAAAACTTGCTTACCTTCTAATGTCGCTGCTCAAATTCAATTGACTTTTAGAAAGCAGAGGCCATTTTTAACAAAGTTCAGGAAGCAGACATCTCAAAGGGGCCCTCCCTCCACATAAGTCACTTCCATTACGTTTCTGTTCTTCCCCAGCCTTCTAATTCATCACCAGAAGTTATTGTGTCCTGGGCTTAACAATGGGAAGCGTCTGCTTGAGCTTCCTGTGTCCTGATGCCTGTTGTCTGTCTGCCTTTGTCCATCTGATTATCATTTCTCCAGCCTTGTAAGTGCACTCCACATTCCATGGCTTTTGTTCCCTGTCACTGTTTACTTACATACATTTGGAGTCCAGATCTGTTCTACATGGCATGTGGTCAATAAATAATTAATATTGCTTCCATCCCACCATTAACATCATGACATTGTAAAGGGTTTGGTTGTTTTTGCAATAGGAAGCAAGGCTGCTAAGGCAATCAATGTTGTCATGTTTTATGACATCATGTATTCCTATTGAGCAGAGATTCTGATGATCGGGAAAATGGTAAAGCTTGCAAATCTTTATCCCTATGTGCACGCACATGGTGCATATGGCAGACTTGCTCACTTGTGATACAATTTTTCTTATACTTAGTTATCAAGGTCAGTAGCAATGCATTTAATTGCCATTCATTAAAGACCTCCATGTACCAGAGATCCTATTTGCATGGGAAATTGCTTGGGATCAGCTCTTGGTCTGCATTTGATTAGGATTATTTGAATAGACATATACAATCTATATATAAACAACTGTGTGGTCCGATACCTCCAAAACCAAGTGTTTCTGAGGGATACCAATGACCACAAAGCCACAGCCCAAATACTATGGAGACATACAGGATAATCATTTGATTTCTTGATAAACCAGCTTCTCTTGGAGCCAGATCTTGTCATCCAGGGGTCTGGGGCAATACAATACCTCTGAGTTGAGGACAGACGGTTGCACACAGAGCTCAAGGTCTGCCTGTGTTGCACAGAGAAACACAGTCTTGAAAACAATGAAGCAAAACAAAACAAAATGCCTTTATTGCTATGTCTTTGAACATGAATCCAAAATCATCTTGAAGGATACAACAGAGGTATGTATACGTCAGAGGGAGGAAGAGACTCCTGGAAGTGCAGGGAAGCTTGTGGCCATAGTGACTGCATTCTTCGAGATGAAATACAATCACAGTAGCTAAACAAGATGTGATATTATACAATATGTATGCACATATGAACTGTGGCCTGAATGGAATATGAAACACAAATGTTTACTTAATGTTATGTTATTTGCCTCTCTCTAAAGTACATGTCATGATTTAGGCAAAAAAAAAAAAAATACTAAGATTAGCTAACAGTAAATAACCATAAAACTAACTAGCGAAATAATATGTGTAATTAAGCCATTACCACATTTAATACTTTTGGTATTCTTGGATATAAACAACCTAGTTGGTTTTTTGTTTGTTTTTTTTTTTAAAGAGCTATGTTGAATGTGTTTGTAGGTTGCATATGCAATATATTCTTGAGACTCATAGAAATGTAAAAAGGTCTGATTTAGTTGATATTATAAGCATATGAAAATTAAAGGTCAAACACAGTGCTCTTCACCTTCTGTTTGGTTGGGCAAGCAGGACATGCGTCTGCTTCCTTTGGCAGTCTCCGCTCCCTGATGTGGCCTTTAAGATGACCTCTCTTCTTTGTAAGGACACTGAAATGCAACTGAACTCAATTTTCCTTTAGCTAACAGTGCTGAGGCCTCTGCCCCAGGGGCACTGTGGTAATGCCAAGCTGAACAAGCTCCCAGCAAAGGCGCTGATGCATGAGGTAGCTGAGATTTTGTGAGTAG
Source organism: Mastomys coucha (assembly GCF_008632895.1). NCBI lineage: Eukaryota > Metazoa > Chordata > Mammalia > Rodentia > Muridae > Mastomys > Mastomys coucha. The sequence goes on along the minus strand of NW_022196905.1, from coordinate 152,613,859 downwards.
CATCAGCAAAGTTCTAGCTCATCACATTGAGTTTCCTGTACTGCACACATCTGTCCATTTATGTCCCCAGGCTTGAGCTGATGACCAGCTGTTTGTCAATCTGGACCTTTGCTTCTACAAATCCATCACTTCACCTACATATGTCTAAGATGGTAGACAATTTCAAACAATCCAAAACTCTAGGAAGCTTGGTAATTTAAACCAGGCTTTCTGCAGGGAAAAAAATTAAACCCTTGGTTTAATATGAACTTATAAAGTCAAGCCTGATTCCTTAATAAATTACATGTTTAATACAGAAGTCAAGGCTACTCTATTTTTTCACTTTCCAGAAATATTTTTTGTTTTCAGTTTCAACCCATTAGAATGAGAGCGTGTGCCCCATCAACCACGTGACTCCTTAGTACAACCTCTTGTAACATGGAATCACCAAGGTGTGTCAACTCCTTACTCCTTCTGGCCCTTCAATGGTCATCCATCAGCTACACAGGAGACATATATATGTGTCTTCCTCACTACTACTATCCTTTCCACTTCTGTGCTCAATGGAGAAGCAGATGAGCACAGGATACTTTTCTTGCCCCATATCTGCAAGAGCAAACTTTCAGCTAGTCAGGGCTTTAGCATCCCTCTTCATGACTGCTTTGTATTCATTCCAAGGAAGCTGGGCAGTAGTGAACTTTTCACTATGAAAGCTCAGCATAGCAGGGAGTGAAACAGTACCCCACTTGGGCAGCATTGTATACAACACCCTACTTTGGTAACATTGTATACAGCACCCCACTTAGACAACACTATGTAGCACCCCACTTAGACAATATTGTATACAACACCCCACTTAGACAACACTGTATATAGCACCCCACTTAGGCAACACTGTTACAGCAACCCACTGAGGTAAGATAATATATAGAGGTTACAGCATTTAAAACCATGAGACTTGATTATCTCAGTGTAAATTGCCAGCATTTACACTGGTGCTTTCTGGTAAATTCATAGGTAGATGATATGAGTTTAATTTGCAGGAGACAAAGTAAAATAATCAATAATTTTAAGTGTATATTTCTGGTGGCTTCATAAAAATCTTCATAAGAAAATGGAGAAGGATCTTGAAAGGCCACTCCTGACTGAGGAGCTTTTGGGGTGAGCCAAGATGGGAGAAAGAAGCTTTGCTGTGGGGATGTACACTTGACTTGGTTGTCCACACTCCAGTGCATATGGACAGCATAAATGAGAGGTGCTAATGGGATTTATTGGGCTAATTTTTTTAAAGACCATGAAGTTGGGAGAGGAAGATGTTGGAGTGGATTTGAAAGGAGATGGATAGTAATTGGTAATGTATTCATTCACAATTCTTCGCATTATAGTTCTCAAAGAATAAATTTTAAAATATCATTAACTTCTTAAAACATCTCCAGAAGAAATTAAGCGGATGGTTCAAAACTTCATTTTCAGAATCAAAATGCATCTTTAAGAAGTACAAGGCCTTTTCTGATCTTTATTTTGGTAGTGATGATGCCATGCATGAATTGATACATCTCCACAAAGAAGAAGAACCCCAACTGTTGGAATCTCACACAATCAGCTCACCCAAGAATAGTTAGCACACCTGTCTTCAAAACTCCCCACTTTGTTCCATCATTTTAGCATCAACCTCTCCCAGTTTGGGGGGCTTTATGTCATTTCACAGAACAATGGGATCTTGAAGAGTGTACCTATCCATACCTCTGGTATGAGCAAACAAATGTAGCCTCTGTGTTTTTAAAAGAGACAGGTTCTCTCTAGAATTGGAAGTCATTTTCTTTCTTAGGATCTGTGAGACTCAGTCACTCCCACTTCTCAATACCCACAAATATAAAGCATTCCCCTGCATGACAGAGTCTGCTCTGGGATGGTGCTGATTTTTTATTCCACCGACTTTCATATCCTCCCATCTGCCATTGTGGTAACACCAGCATGTAGCATTTTTTCTGTGTCTGGGACATGCTAACATGACACATTCATAATTGTTTTTACTACCAGAACTCTTCAGAATGTCTTTCATTAGAATTGATACCATCTCTATATAAGCACAGTGAATAGCCCATAGGCAATGTAGACCAATCATTAGGATTCAAGTTTTTGGTGCATTTAAGTCTCTCCCCTTGGAGTACTGTGGTAGAAAAAATAGATCACTTTGGACCAAGCACAGATGTGGAGCATCAGGTTGGCAAGAAAACAGTCCCAGTAGCTAATAAAAGGAAAGAGTCCTTGAAGCCAAGACTATGATGTTCTTGCTTCATTGTTTCTCCCAGTCTGCAGTACCTGTATCAGAGCCTAACTTCCCTGTATTTCTCTTACTAAAGAGTTTCCTCGAAAATGATCTTGTCCTTGCCAAAGCAAGAGGATTGTTTTGGTCAGCTGACTAATATTTGCTTTAGCATAGCATGGCTTAAGGGTAGGACATCCTACAGTTTGAAACCCCACAACTGACCATTTGTTCCGAGAATTTTTGATTTCTGCTAAAGAGTGATCTTCACAAAGGACAGGAAGGGTGCACACTACCTGTTATTATAAATGGGTTTGGCAGAGACTGATTCCCAAAGCTCTGAGTATTGGTAGCATTGAGTCAGTGGACCATTGGCAATTCCAGAGAAGAAACCATGGGTTATCTTTAACAAAGCTCCATCTCAAAATACTTCCCAGGGTTTCTTTCTGTTTGAGGAACCTTAATGCCTTCTGGATGTGTTCATTAGGGTATCATGCTCACTTTGTTTATGAGAGAAATGTGATTGTAAAGAACAGGATTGTGATTTCTAGGACATGGGCATTTAGCCTTATGATTGGCAATGAGGTCATCCATAGCTCCACAGGTGGAAGGCTGAAGGCAAATTCTTGGCAGGGGTGACTAGCACACATCAAGTTCAAAGTACCATGTGGGTCGTGTCCTCATCTGCCTCCAGTCGATTGTGGAGAAGCAGGTATCATTCCCAGATCCATGGCGTGAATATTGGAAATACAGCTGTAAGTATTGCAGAGAAGACTGTGGTGGTGAAACTGGCCTGGTCAGAGTCAAGGAATTATAAGCCTGTGAGCTGATATCTGAAGAGAAACTGAGTAAATGAGGCAAACAGAACAACACAGCAAAGGGGCAGCAGTGTGTTCTTTCTAAGGAGCATCCCAAGAGACACAAATTTAGGGAAGGTAGGCATAACACAGAGTCAGCAGCATAGAGGGAGCTCAGGCCTCCATATCTCAGAATTTCCACGTTCATCTGTGGGTTCTCTGTTCTTTTTCTCTGTTATTACAAAAAGTAACAGGCTATTCTTTACATCCAAGCCACTTGTATTTGAGGAAACTGAGATGGGTAATTACCCCCTCACCTGCTTAGCAGAGCAAGTGCCCATCCTCACCAACTGTCACAACAGGCCAATTTTTCTTGAGCCATGACAACTTCTGTCTGTTTAGCTGTGGCGAGAGGTACTCGGGCATCCTGTATGAGTGATTTTAGTTACATATTTCATTTTCTTCTTTTTTTCTCAATATTTCTAAACATTGGATGTTGAATCATAGCAAGTTCCAGAACTGCAGTTATTAAGACAAAGAAAAATAAGTTCTAGAATAGTTGTATAATAAAATCATTAGACCTACTTACAGGAAATCACATTAGCTAAACATACCTGTGCGGACTCTGACTTCCTCTAGATCAGTGGTTCTCAATCTTCCTAACACTGCCTCCCTTTAATACAGTTCTTCAAGTCGTGGTGACCCCCAACCAGCACAGCCCTATGTTGTTGCTACTATGTAACTGTAATTTTGCTACTGTTATGAATTGTAATGTAAATATCTGCTATGTAGATGGTCTTAGGTGACTCCTGTGAAAGAATCATTGGACTGCCAAAAGGATTGAGAACCACAGCTCTAGAGTCTTGGTTTGTTTGTAGTGTTATTTTACCCAGCCCTCAGAACATTTACCTTTCTATATTCCTGTTCATCCTTCTGCAACAATCCATGTCTCAGATATGTGATGTCTGTGAAAGCTAAATAAAGGTACCAGCTCTTTTGAGAAATGTAAAGTGATATTTTCCCCATCCTGCACTTAGCACACCACTGTGGTGATGTACCCCCGCCAGGAGCCTTGCTGTCTGCTTTTCAAAGCTTATGTGAATGAAGTAGAGAGACTCACAGTACTTTCTACTGGGCATGATTTCTTTCTGGCATTATGGTCAAGATTCTTTGTAGATACCTTGTCTGACTCACTCATTGTCATTTTCTACCTAGCCCCAGCTTGGGAAAACCTCTTGACCACAATGAATTTTAATCTCTTTGTCCATAAAATGAAAATAGCAATGTCTTGGGTGGGGGCATATGAAGACTGAAGCTATAAAGGCACAGCAGTAACTTTGAGAATACCATTGACAAGCCTCAAGGTTATATGGTAGTGGATGGTCCACTATTACATAAAACCCCAGTGATAAGTTCTCATTCAGCTGTGCTTGTTCTCAGGAACAGATTGCTCTGTTTTTCATAATTATTCTACATATTAATATCACTGTGAAGTCATTACAACAGCTGTCTCTTTTTGGTCACAGATGTTTTTCCCTCAAAGAAAATGAAATTGCATGCCTTTTCTTTCTGAATTTTGATTGGTCTGGTTTTTAATCAAAAGAACCATAGGGATATCTATTGTTGCCTGTTTGTGATGGCCATCCATCAGCAGAGTCATCTCTGTTCTGTTTCAGTGTAGTATATTCGTTATTCTGAAAATGCCCTCTTCACGGGCAGCAATGAACTAAAGTAGAGAAGGAGAAGGGTGTTCCACTAGGCAACTTCTGTGTGATCCTGAGTTAGAGCTGAAACAAGGAAAACTCTGGTCCTAGACAGAATGCAGACCAGACATCTGGGAGGCACAGAGAGAACACCTTCAAAGAGGGAGCCCTGGAACTGAGTCTCATACACAAAGAAACATGAGAGGGTGGTACCTGGAAAGTGTTGCAAAGCTGGGGTCGCAAGGGCAGACAGGTGAGCTTTAGAGACAAGTTTTGTGCCATCAATATTTATGTCAGGGAAAAGTTAAGAGAGACCAACAAAAATAAGGGACAAACACATTGGAAGCCCAGTACTATCCTCCCTAATGTTCCTTAACATGGCAATGATAATAATGATTAATAATAATAATAATAATAATAAGTAACAATAACAATAATTATAAGAATGAAAATATTTAAACTCAGCACCCTTATGCCAGGCGGTGTTGGCGCACGCCTTTAATCCTAGCACTTGGGAGGCAGAGGCAGGTGGATTTCTGAGTTTGAGGCCAACCTGGTCTACAGAGTGAGTTCCAGGACAGCCAGGGCTACACAGAGAAACTCTGTCTCTGAAAAACAAAACAAAAACAAACAAACAAACAAACAAAAAACAAAATGAGCACCCTTATGATTCTATTACTTTGACTTGTAATTTTTAAAGTTTTACAATTTTTTTCTCTTTATCCTTGCTTCAGTAATCTTTGGAGGAATTAACTGTCCACTGCTCTGATCTCATTTCGTGGTTGCTAGAACACTCTGGCATGCTCTAAAAGGAGAGGCTTTATATAGGGAGCAGGGGCAGGTGTAAACGTGGGGCTGGAGGCCACTGACTAAGGGGTGCACTCTGAAGGGATGTGGGTTTGAGAAAAAGCTCCAGATGGAGTTGTTTTCAGTCCTCTCTGGTTTTCCTTTCTGCTTTTCCCACAGTACTTGTGATGCAGGAAGGGCAGAGAGGGATGCCCACACTCACAGATCACACTCACACTCACACTCCTTCCCTGTTCAGGACTTTGTCTTCCTCTCACTCTGGGTGTCTGTGGTCCCTCTAACCTGGGACGGAAAACTGTCAGCATTGTCCTCTGTTCCTGACCTCTTGTCCTCCTGGGCATAATTCTTACTGACCTTAGCCTCTGGCTCCTCCAACTGAGTTCTGGGTAACAGTCATGTGCTCCTATGCCTTGTCTGCCTTCTCGTTTTGACTCCAGCATGTAGAACCAATCCCCTGTAGGAATTTTTTAGTGTCTGTTATTCTTTGTGACTGACAAAGTTATTTGTGATCTTAAGGCAGGAAATAAAACTATTGTCCTTAATCAGAACCCCATTTTCCTGCCCAAGAGTCAACTCAAGATGCTTCCTTATTTTGTTCTTTTCATTTTTGAGATAGTGGTGCAGTTCTCATGTAGCCCATGCTATCCTCAAAATCACTGTGTAGTTGAGGCTAACCTTAAACTCCTGGCCCTCCTGCCTCATGTCCCAGTGCTGGGATTAGTCACAAGCACATAGTATTCCTTTCCTTTGTAGGAGCAGGCATCTCCATCTCCTGACTTGCAGACCCCTAAGGAATTCTCCAACGGCCTGTGTGCTGGGGAGTGGGGTTGCATGTGTCCAAGTTGAGAATAAGAGTGGACATGGCTCTATTCTGCAAAAGCAGAGGAATTCTTTTTCAAAACCCTGGCTGAGCTTCTTTGCTGTTGGAACCTTTCTGTCCAGTGGACATTGAAAGAGTCATCTTCAGAATAGTTGTGTTATTTTTTGATCACTTGGTGTCCTGGGTTCCTGCATAATAAACTGGAGAGATAGACCCCCATATGAGCCATGGTTATTGATTCCTGCTTCTCAATAAACTCAGATGAGAAAGAGTAAGGGAAAAATCAGAAGTGATGGCTCTCACAGTGCTTCTCCTCTGGAAGTCCTACCTGGCCAGGTTAATCTTATGACGGCAAGACTTCCTACAGTGGATCAAAACATACCTCAAAGGCTATCCTTGACACTGAGGAGAAAAGAACAGGAAAAGCTGGGCACGATGTAACAACAACATCAACAACAAAACACAACAATAAACAATAGTAGTAACAATAACCTGTGTCTCTACAGATTCTTGGGATCTTGCTTGGTATGCTTTCCTTTGCTGTTAATGATTCTTCCAATGATCTTCACCCCTCCTCAAATCTTCTCTACTTCCTTATGCTTTAATATGCTGATTAATTATTTAAACCCCTACATACCATACACACACACACACACACACATACACACACACCCCAAAAGTAAAGCCTTCTTTAGTATTTCCCAATCAGCATCTACTAGGTGAGCCTTATTATTAGACATGTAGTCCTAAAGCAGAGATTACTGTGTCCTGCCAGTGCAGCAGATGTGATCCGTTGGGCAGGTGGTTACACTGGCTGTATGTGCAATCAAGGTAAGGCTTATAGGACGTCCTAATGATGGGCAACACATAATTGTTGGGAGCACATAGCTTTGTGCTCAGCACTGAGCTACATTGTAGGAACACACTGGGGTGTAAATATGGAACTTGCTTGTTTTTTTTTTTTTTTGATGAGGATATACAGGACATAGAGGCACATAGGACAGAATAGTTCACAAGTTCATGGAAAATGATTATGGGTTAAGGATTATGAGGTCTTAAAGCAGAGCTTTTGCTGGTCCATGACTCTATCATGGTTATTCAATAATATAATTCTGTTAGAACAAAGGAACAGAAGTCAAGCGGGCCATTCACACATACATCCCTCTCCCATCCTCATAGGTGAGATGATGAAGAAGTCTGTGTGTGTGTGTGTGTGTGTGTGTGTGTGGTTTTCTGTGAATGTGTGTGAGTGCATGTGCATATGTGCATGTATGAGTGAATATGTGAGTGAGTGTGTGAGTGAATATATGAGTGAGTAGATGTGTGAGAGTGTTTGTGTGAGCATGTGTGAGAGTGCATGTGCATGTGTGCATGCGTATGCAAGTGTATGAAAGAGTTGTGTGCAAGTGTGTGTATATATGTGTATGAGTGTGTGCATGTGTGAGATAGCATGTATGCATGTGTATATGTATGTGCGTGATAGTATGTTTTAGAGTGGATGTGTGAGAGAGTAAATGTGCATATGTGTGAATGTATTGTAAGAGGCTTGTGCATGTGTGCATGTGTGTGAGTGTGTAAGAGGCTATGCATGTTCATTGTATGAGTGTGTATATGTGTGAGTGTGAGAAAGTATGTATGCATGTATGTTCACAAATGTGAGTGTGTGTGCATGAATGTGTGTACAACTATGTGTGAATGTGTGTGTTCTTATGTGAGAGTGTGTATATGCATGTGTATGAGTGTGTGCATGTGTGAGAGTGTGAGAAAGTATATATGCATGTGTGCATGTTTGTGAGTATGTGTGAGAGAGTACATGTGTTTGAGAGAGTGTATGTGTCTGAGAGAATGTGTGTATATGTGAGTGCATGCAAGAATTCTGTGCACACACATATGTATGCATGTACATATGTATGTGCATGCACGTGCATGTGAAACCATATGAACAAATACTCCAAGTATACAAAAAGATGTCAGGTTTTAAATTGGCTCATCTTTTTTCTTTTAGATTTTAAAACTTTGTTTTATGTGTATGCTATTTTCACCTACACTTATGCATGCCTGCTGTCCATGGAGGTCAGAGGAAAGAATCAGGTCCCTGTAACTGGAGTACTGATGATTGTAAAGTCACATTTATACCTTATAATGCAGGTACCAGGAGCCAAACGTAGATCCTGTGCCATACCTTAATTGCTGAGCCATCTCAACCCAGTAGATGTCTTTAAATTTCCCAAAGTAGAAGTGACTTGACCAGTCTTAACTCTCCACCTGACAGTCCCTAATGTTCTTAGAATGTCTCAGCTGAGTACCTGAGTCAAAAAGAAGTGAGACTGTGCTGCTGCCAAGAAATGAGGTAGAGTCCTTGTTTGAAAAGACAAGCCATCTCCCCACACACTTGCTTCTTGCTTACAGAGAACTGCTAAGCACCTTCTATAAACATGAGGATGGTTTGTCACTGTGGATGTCTTCTGCTTTAGAGTTGCTGAGAAATTAGAGAAAAGAGATTAAAATATGAGTTCTGTGCTAGTAGAGGCACTATCAGAAGTAGCAGGTAGGTGAGTCATTAGGTTTTGCTAATTGTCCCATACTGAGAGACAGGAGTAATATGCTATGCTTCCTCTGTCAAATGACAGGTAAGACCACGTTTTTGTAACCAAGAAGATATGCATTGGGCATGAAATGCAGCTCAGGGCACCGAGGCTATGACTGCACACTTAGATAATCCTATTTTAAAAATGGGGTACAGAGCTAAACAAAGAATTCTCAACTGATGAATACTGAATGGCTGAGAAGCACCTAAAGAAATATTCAACATCCTTAGTCATCAGGGAAATGCAAATCAAAACAACCCTGAGATTCCACATCACACCAGTCAGAATGGCTAGGATAAAAACTCAGGTGACAGCAGATGCTGGAGAGGTTGTGGAGAAAGAGGAACACTCCTTCATTGCTGGTGGGATTGCAAGCTGGTACAACCACTCTGGAAATCAGTTTGGTGGTTTCCTCTAGAAATTGGACATAGTACTACCAGAGGACCCAATTATATCACTCCTGGGCATATACCCAGAAGATGCTCCGACATGTAATAAGGACACATGCTCCACTATGTTCATAGCAGCCTTGTTTATAATAGCCAGAAACTGGAAACAACCCAGATATCCCTCAACAGAGGAATGGATACAGAAATTGTGGTACATCTACACAATGGAGTACTACTCAGCTATTAAAAACAATGAATTTATGAAATTCTTAGGGAAATGGATGGATCTGGAGAATATCATCCTGAGTGAGGTAACCCAATCACAAAAGAACAAACATGGTATGCACTCTCTGATAAGTGGATATTAGCCCAGAAGATCAGAATACATAAAGTACAATCCATAAACCACAAGAAACTCAAGAAGAGGGAAGACCAAAGAGGGATACTTTATTCCTTCTTAAAAGGGGGAACAAAATACCCATGGAAGGAGTTCCAGAGACAAACTATGGAGCAGAGACTGAAGGAAGGACAATCCAGAGACTGCTCCACCTGGGAATCCTTTCCATATTCAATCATCAAATCTAGACACTATTGTGGATGCCAGCAAGTGATGGCTGACAGGAGCCTGATACAGCTGTCTCCTAAGAGGCTCTGATAGTACCGGACTAATACAGAAGTAGAGGCTCACAGCCATCCATTGGACTGATCACAGGGTCCCCAATGAAGGAGCTAGAGAAAGGACTCAAGGAGTTGAAGGGTTTGCAGACCCTTAGGACAAACAACAATATGAACTAACCAGTACCTCCAGAGCTCCCAGGGACTAAACCACCAACCAAAGAGTACACATGGTGGGACTCATGGCTCTAGCAGCATATGTATAGCAGAGGATGATGGCCTAGTTGGTCATCAAGGGCAGGAGAGGCCCTTGGCCCTGTGAAGGTTCTATGCCCCAGTGTAGGGGAATTCCAGGGCCCGGATGCAAGAGAGGGTGGGTTGGTGAGCAGGGTAAGTGGAGAGGGAACAGGTTTTTTTGTTTGTTTGTTTTGTTTTTATTTTATTTTATTTTTTTCAGAGGGGAAACTGGGAAAGGGGATATCATATGACATGTAAATAAAGAAAATATCTAATAAAAATGTTATGAAAAAAAAGAAAAAGAAAATGTATGGAAATGTAGCTTTTTCCAGCACTGGGTGAGCTAACTCTGATCAGGCTTGCAAGTCCTACTAAGGGAAAACATAAGCAGAATTTGATATCCCATGGTGTTCCTCTGGTCAAGTACTTTGATCACTGGAAATACCCTACAGACAAATACCAAGCAATAGTGATCTCACTGAGAACATATCTAACTACAAATAGATTATTACTGCCTGGAATGCTGGAGTCTCTGTGGACATTCCATGCTCGAAGGTCTATGGAGTTCTGACACAGGCGATAAATAGTGCCCTGCTTTTGGCTGCACAGAGAGGAGCTGTTTTCCCAACTCCTATTAAGACTGAACAAGTAACAAAGTATCAGGATGCGATCTGCCTCACTGGTCTACCTCTCTGTCTTTTCCTGGTAATCATAGTGCCAAATGTAGAGTTGGGTCCTGCAGGATGCTAGGGAGAGCTGGCAAAGGATTGGGGCATCTAGACACATACCCCCTGGCCGTACTTTGAATCTTAAAAGTCCTCCAAAGAAAAGGTGATAAAGTTCTGTTCTTAAGGTTGTTTTGTTGAGAGGCGATGGGGATTTTGACAGCACCTGTTAGGGTCCTCTAGAAGACTGGGATCTCAGCCCTCTCTTTCCTTATTCTAAGTCTGTTGTTTGCCAGGTTCTCTGGTGAGTGGTTTTCAGGCTGCTAACTTCTGTCACGATGCAGCCTCATCATAAGCCCTCACACAACAGGACCTAAAACTGAGCTAAAATAAGCCCTTATACCTTCTTTGAAGCAGGTATTGTTTTATAGAAATTGAGAGCTAACTATTCACTAACTATTCACTACTATTTACACAGGATGGTACTGGCTAACCAAAGATGAGCCACACCTGTTTCTTGAGGTTCAAAGTGAGGTCTCCACGTAATGGTACTCTTTAGGGTGGTTCTGGGAACCTTAAGCTGTGCAGTACCTCCCTAGAGGAAGCAGGTCACTGGGATGTATCTTTGGTTAAACCTGGCCCGGGTTCTCACCATGAGTTTTTATTCCTATTGTGCCCTGGTGTGAACAGCCTTGGTCATAGACTCCTGAGCTCTGAACTGAACTTTTGTGCCTACCTTGAGTGGATGATGGACTGAGTCATCATCTGACCTGAGAGACAAAATAGAACTTCTCGCTTCTGTCCTTAGTAAAATCACTGTTGAGTTCTGACCGCTCTTCTGTGAACCTGGATAAAAGGGTGGTTAGTGGGAGTCCTTGAAGCTCCCGGTGTTTTCCTTCCTACTGTTCTCTGGAGAGTTTCAAACTATGAAAGAGCGATTTAAGTTTCTATATGTGATCTATTCTCATTGAAAATATGACTATTCCCTAAGGTAATTTTAAAAAGAGGCTTTATACAGCCAAAGAGTCATAGACATAAAATCAGATCAATTCTTCAAGGAATATAAAATATTCAGGAAAATAAGACTTTTTCCCTAGAATCTGTATGATGTAAAATAATAGTAGTTGGATATTTCTTTGTTTTAATATCTCCTGTCTGTCAGAAAGATGTAAGAAATGATGAATTTCTTATGCTCCTTTGGACTTTTTTGTAGAGAAAGGATGAAAATTTAAATGTATTTCTTTCTGATGATGACTTCTCCATATACTTACTATTGAAGTCTGAATGAAACAAAATTCAACTGGCATAAAATTGTGATTAAAGCAATACTAGTACCTATTTCTAAGAGTTTTTCTGAAAATTATATTATTTCATTATACATATAAAATGAAATATATATGTGTAGATAGATAGATAGAGAGAGAGAGAGAGAGAGAGAGAGAGAGATTTTTGTTTTGTTTTGTTTTGTTTTGTTTTGTTTTTCGAGACAGGGTTCCTCTGTGTAGCCCTGGCTGTCCTGGAACTCACTCTATAGACCAGGCTGGCCTCAAACTCAGAAATCTGCCTGCCTCCCAAGTGCTGGGATTAAAGGCGTGAGCCACCACCACCCAGCAATAGATAGATTTTTGACCTTCTAAAGGTTTTCAATTTTGGCATTCATATAACTTATTTATACTTGCACGATTGCTGGAATTGCAGTTCTTAAAGCAATTTTGATGCTGCAGTGTTAAAAGGTCACAGAGTAAAGTGGAAACTCCTATTCCTTTCTATAAAGATCCATATTGAACCCTGGCTCTATCTAGTTGAGCATGCTGCTTGGTCAGATAAAAGCCTTAGAGGAGGTGGCTATCAACTGCATAATCCCATCAAAGACCCAGAGGCAGGTCTCGTGAGTGTTTTCAGGCCTGCTGGGCTCCAGGAGTGTATTTAGTACAGCACTCCAGTCTGCAGCCAGGGAAGTTCCACAGGGCTGAGGACCCTGATCTGAGAAACAAACATGATGTAGCATTTAGAGGAAAGGAGATTGCCATATAGATGCATACTTTCTTCTTTTTAAGGTGCTGGGGACTTGCTCAGTTGTACAACTTGGTCTGTAGCTCAAGCTGTCCTCAGTCTTGCCATCTTCCTTTCTCAGTCTCCTGAATAGCTGGAATTACAGGTCTGAACCAATAGGCCTGGCCAATTAGTTCATATTTGACATTATTATTCATACAGAACTTGACAGAGTCGTTTCCTTGGAATTATCCTACACATACTCTTCTCATCCTTGACTGTCAAAGCCCTCCGATTTTTCTGGAACATGTAACCTCCAGGCATTTCCCATGCTCATCTGGGAGAAACGCTCAAGGTCATTTCCCATGACTACACTGGGCAATGTTGAATATGTCAGTTTTATTAACTGAACAGTTTAAAAGCCTGGGTAATTTCTCAGAGGTCCTATGACACACATCTGCATCCAGTGCAGGTTCTGTCTTCCTCCTGACTTTTACCTTCTTCAAATCTTCCCCCATCTACCTGAGTTGTTGTTTCTTTCTTTTTTTTTTTTCTTCTAACATTGTAAACATAGAAGTATTCTATGGAAATTTTCGTACTGAAATGTGACACTCTCATTAACTGTATTGGTCAGAGTTCTCCAAAGGGGCATGATCAGCAGGCAAATCGCCTTATGCAACTGTAGAGGCTATCCAACACTCCGAAGCTTGAGGTTAGCAAGCTAGAGACTGGGAAAAACAAGTCCAAAGACCACCTGGAGACAGAATTTCTTCATTGTCAAGTGTTGTCAGTTTATTCCTCACAATGCCTTCAAAGGATTAGAGAGAAATCTCCATGCTGTGGTGGGTTATATATTTTGTAAACTGGGTGTTTATCAGAGTGCATTTATTGTAGATTAGATTAGTATTTGCTTGCATAGCTTTTACCATGGCTTAACCATGTTGACATCAGGACTAGCCATTATACTGTTAGCCAGTTTGGTGCAGAAAGCAGAATTGCCAGCAGTGGGACATTTTTAATGAAGACAGCATCTCTGCCTGGACTCAGACTCTTGACATTCTATATCATCGTTAGGTAAGAATGTGTCAGCTTCATACAGGAAAGGAAGCCAAACATCTTGGCTCCTGGTGGCCCTTTAAATACCACAATCTTTGGGAGCATTGACAGCTCTTAATTAAATGGAGCCCATCTATTCTTCCAGCCCTCCCAGCATGTCAACCTTGGAATCTCACTCTCCTGAGCCTGGGCTGAAGGCAGCATGTCAGAGTCAACTCCTGTCTTCCCAGGGCACAGCCTTTTATGCAGTAGATGCTTCAGAGTTCATGCCATGCAGGATCACAAGGCCAGCTGTTAGCATTCTGTCTAAGCTTCATCCCACAGTTACCTGACAGTAGACAGGTATGCTCCACCCCACAGTTACCAGGCAGCAGACAGGAATGCTCCACCCCACAGTTACCTGCTAGCAGACAGGAATGCTCCACCCCACAGTTACCAGGCAGCAGACAGGAATGCTCCACCCCACAGTTACCAGGCAGCAGGCAGGAATGCTCCACCCCACAGTTACCTGCTAGCAGACAGGTAGACCTGACCCACTATGAAAGGGCCTGCTTGTCCCCTCCCTTTCTTGCTCTCTTGCCTTCTTGCTCCTGTTCTGTCCCCTCACCCCTTTCCCCCTCTCTCCGCATTCCCTTCTCCCCCTCCCCCACATGCTCATGACCAGCCTCTACTCCTCTTCTACTTCTCTATTCTCTCTTCTCTTTGCCTTCCTCTGCCTCTACTACCCTCTTAACTCTCTTCCCCATGCCCTGAATAAACTCTATTCCATACTATACTGTTATGTGGCTGGTCCCTCAGGGGGAAGGGATGCCTCAGCATAGGCCCGGTGAGGCATCCCCTTGCCCATACCTCACCACACCTCCATAGAACATACCCCCTTTATCTTTTTATAAGCACATCACTAGTTACAGACTCAACTCTGAGGATCTGTTTCTATGCTCTGTTGGCTTAAAATAATAGTGTTTACATAATAATAATGTGCTGTAGTAGGAGAGGACACAAGGCTGGATTTCCTAGTTTCTTATGCTGAAGTTTGGAAGAACTCTAAGGGTGAGGTATTGCTGATTATGTCTCCTGAGGTGTTTACTGGTGACTGCGAGTGACTCAGCATTTCATTTCCTCACAGTTATCAAGGATTTTAGGAATGGTCCATTTTTAGTCTTATGGCTAAGTCTCAAGACATTGAATCCTTTAGTTAGTTCTCTTGGTCTCTCTCCATGATGTTACATTCCAACGGGTTCCTCAATGGTGCTAAGCAAACCCTTAGCAGACAATGTGGCAATGATGGGTTTTCAGATCAGGTTAAACGTAATTCACAAAATATCCAGCCTCAAAACGCAGGTGTCTCCCTAGAACTCCCATGGATGGCTGGGAGGACTTAGAATCCCTTTGAATGGCTAGGAAGACTAAGTCTTTCTTCAACTTTATTGTAACATACACTGCAGTTCCAGCATCAGATAGGCTAGCTTTCTTAGTTTTCTGTTTTCTTTAGAATGCTTTTGTTAAAATAAAACAGATGTTAGTGATATTAACCAAAGGATTTTAAAAAGCTTTCATAAGTCAAGGTGGTGGTGGCGCACACCATTAATCCCAGCACTCGGGAGGCAGAGGCAGTGGATTTCTGAGTTCAAGGCCAGCCTGGTCTACAGAGTGAGTTCCAGGACAGCCAGGGCTATACAGAAAAAAGAAAAAAAAAGCTTTCATAAGTGTATTTTGTTTAAAATTAGGCATTCTACATTCAGCAGGAATACCACTTTCAGTAACAAATATTCATCAGAATTTTAGTAATCACATGATCTCGTGTTATCATTATTTGTATTCTTCAAAATTTCCCTTTGGTCCAGCATAAAAATGTTACTGTGTTATAGTATAAATGTACTTCGGACTCAATCCATCCATGCAACATGGTAATATATATATACATATATATATATATATATATGTGTGAGTCAAAATACTGTGAGGCTGATATGCTAGGAAGATTTATATAATGAGTGATTTGGTAAAAGAATGACTCAGTTAATGGTAAGCTAAAGCAACAGGGAGGCGGGCATCTGCATTGTTTGTCCTGTGACATGTGCCTTGGTTCAGATCTCAGCTCATCAACTCATTAGCTGTGTAGCCTGGTCCATTTAGTCAACTTTGCTTGACCTCTACTCTCAAATATATAATAAACTTGCCAGGGCTACAAATGTGAACACTCTGTCACCCCACTTGGCTTTAGATTGTTTATCTTTCTGTATTCAGGTGATGAAAAAATAACCCCTCTGCTATGAGATGTTTTCAGTTGTTGTTGTTCTTCTTCTTTTTTGAAACCAAATTCCTTGAATCAAAATTTCTTTGAATTTCACATCACTCTCAAGGTTAACAAATGGCCCATCCCCATTCTCCTATGGGTCTTATTCGTGGAGACCCAAAGGAGCAGAAGGCATGCATGTGATTTTGAAAGACCATTAGTTACTTCCTGGCTTCTTTAAATGCAAACTACCTTACCTCAGGGAAAGTTTCACACAATTTGATATATATATATATATGTGTGTGTGTGTGTGTGTGTGTGTGTGTGTGTGTGTGTGTGTGTATGTATATCTATATATATCTATGTATACATAGATATACATACATACACACCAATATCACATTTGTTGTGTCTATACATATTTTTTCTACAGTGACGCTGAAGCCATGGGAGCATCCAGCTTGAAAGACTGGGTTTTTGTTTGTTTGTTTGTTTGTTTTTGTTTTTACTGATGTTTACAATAGGGAAGGACTTGTTAGTTCCAATGTTCTTCAGTTCATGTAATTTTCTGGAAAAGATCTCGTTGATAATTCCATTTGATATTTGGGTTAGACAGCAACTGCTTGTGCTTCCTAATTATCAGAAAGCGAAGGCACCATTCAGCACTGGTGGCAGGTGTCTCTAAGGGAGTTTAGTGTAGGGAAGGCAGAGTTTGAGAGGAAAGTCAAAGGAACAAAGTTACATGAAACCAAAGGAGATGCCTTGCATGTTCCTACAAGAGGGTCTGTGAGGTAAGAGCGGAGAGAGATTACGAGATAAATTCTTTTTAGCTATAACACCAGAAGTTTTCATGCAAGAAAGCCTGGTTTAGATCCTGCATCTGATGTCTGGAGACTTTGCAGTACACATACAAGATGCTTCAACTACCCAGCTTCCTTTGAAAATCAGGGGGCCAGGTCTGGAGGAACAAAAAGGGTGTGAGGGAACTGGTGTGGCTACTCCTTTCTTGATTTAAAATTGGTATGGATGGACCTTTTAAACAAGCCAGAGATTGGCAGGGGAACTATGCCTTTGACCTCTGTACCTCATTTGAATTAAAAAGGGCCTTTGATATGAAACAAAGATGATCCCTTCTTTGCCAGTAGTTCCGCAGGATGAAGCTCTGAAGACCTCTCTAAACATAACTGGCAAGGATAAAAAACCATCTTATCTTAGAATCTGGCCTGATAATGCTGCTTTTTAAAGATTATGTATACTTTTGCAAACAGATGCTTTCAATATTTAATATAGCTCTGTGATAAACTTACATCTCTGTGAGCTGTTTTTGTGAAGTAAAAGGAATCTTAAACTTTTTAGTGAAAATATAAAAAGGCTTATTTTGTTTATTTGCCCTAGGTAAGCAAAAAGAGTTGTGGAATGAGAACATTGCACACACATAAATAACATTGTGTACACATAAATAACATTGTATACACATAAATAAAAGCATGGTAAAAAGAAGACAGAGAGCATAGTAATTTAAGTACAAAGAGAAAAACAAAATGTATCAGAGGGGTATATCAGATCATACCTATAGTCTGGCCTCTAGGAAGCTAATACAGGAGAATTGCCATGAGTTGGAGATCACATTGGGCTACATAGTGAGCTCCAAGCCAGCATGGGTGGAGAGCGAGATCCTTCCTCTACTACTTCCTGTCTCCCATGCACCCCTTCCCCCCACCCCGTGCAGCTTTTTCTTCCTGTAACCTTACATCTACTCTCCCCTTCACTGTCTTATTTAGCATTTAGCATCTGTATTTTGTAATTGAAATTAGCATTTTGAGAATGTCAAATGTACAAAAACAAAGAGCAATGCCTGACACTGAACAGTGAAATACCAATCCTGTGTCCTAGGAGGTCCTTTCCCTGGCTAGATGCCTTGAACAGTATTGGTAAACAACTTTATCTAAAGCATGTTTTGGATCATTTGAAATATAAACAGAAGCAAACTTCAATCTGCTGTGAAAAATCATATTTATGAATCTCAACAGAAAAGCATGAGTTTTGCAGATAGTGTTTATATTCACTCAAAATATGTTTTCATGTGAGAACACACTGCTGTTTGTCTGCAGACGCCATGAAAGAGCATGACACAGCAAACCTTGCACCAGCTGAGAGGAATCAGCCTGGTGACTGGATACATCACTGCTAGAGAAGGCAAAGAGGCCAGAGCCCAGCGGGAAGTCACCTCTGCCCAGCAGGGATAGAGAACTCTGAGCTGGGTGCAAGCAAGGCTGTGGAATGGAGCTGGGGACTGTTCTCCCTCAAGAAAGGACCCTTTCTAGCATAGAAGGCACCTCAGAAAAGGGAGCAAGGGAGTCCTGAAATCTGATCTCTGCTTTCTGAGAGTAGTTACAAGCAAGAGACCCAGCCTGTCAATATTTCTAGAAGATTTAATAGACAGAAGGATGGCCCCCAGGTACTTCTGAGAAATACCTTTTAGCTTGTAAAGCTGTCGAGAAGCTGGGAAAAGAACTTCATCTCAAAGGGCTGGAGAAGCTGTCATGGTGATGTATGCTGTGATGTCAGCACTTACGAGTATAGAGACAGGAAGACTGAATTTGAGGTTGGCTTGGACCACATAGTGAGTTCAAGTCCTGTCTGGGTTATACAGACATTGTTGAGATATTCTTGCAGGGAAAAGAATGAATTCTTGGAAATGGGAGGTGGGGCTTAAAGCAGAAAGTAGCCTTTCCCAAATTTATCTCCAAATCCAGGAGGAAAGCATGGTGATTGGATCAGACACCTGGAGTAATCTCAGCACAGGTAGAGCTTATTTTTCACTGTTACTGGGAACAGCCCAGGACAAATCCAACTGACACTTTCAGGAGCAGCCAATGATGCATTTTGTTATGTACTTTGAGGGATATAAGCTGAGTCTTGTCCTCTAGTGATCAGAGTAAGTTCTGGCTTCCTATGCCTAGGATTGGTGATCCCAGAGCCAGGAGATCTAGAAACATTATCCTGGGGTTTTCACTTGATAAGTCAGCAGCTTGCTGTGATGGGCTGTTGAGACAGTCCTTTGATTTGGGAGTGTACCTGTAGCAAAACATGGCTTTGTTGATTGATTTCCAGTCATATAATGTTGGGCAATGCTTGGCTCAAAACACAGGGAAAGGGTGTAGTTATGAAAGATGGTCTTGACTAAACTGTGAGGTGTCATGGGGTTTCCATGTAAAGGGTTTAGCTGAGCATACACATACCTGTAGAAAATAGAAGGGATGGATTTTAGCACATTTCCCTGACTCAGTTTCCCTGACAGCTATGGCCATCAGTGGCATCCCATGGTCATATTGAGGCCACATTAGTATGATTTTTATTAAAAATAAATCACTGTCCATTTAGAAGCTTCAGTTACATTCTGGATTGTTTGTTGATTTATAAATTAATCGACCCCTGGGCACACACACACCCTCTTCACTCACCAGAGGAACACTTGTATTAATTGGCTCAGCAGAGGGTCTCTGCAGTGATCTGACAGTAAGTCTACAGTGATAATGTGATGGTGCTGAATCCAGACATCCCCATCTCCCCATGTTCCAAGCAGAGCACGAGGTAAATGGAAAAGCTTGTTTATGCTTTCTTCCCGCTGTAAGGAAGATCCCTCTAAATGTCTTTGGTGATTTGATATCCATGAGATATCAAAGGGCTACTGCAGGGTTCTTTAAATTATCTACATGCTGACAATGTGCTGAAACATATCAGGCTTATGTAATATTGCTACTGTTTTTGCAGGCAGAATGTACGTGTGTGGGTATGAATTTAATTTGATCTCTTAAATTTCCTGCTTAGGAAAACCAAGTATGCTCAGATGGTTGAAGCTACGGTCAGATGCAGATGGAGAATTCAGACATTCTGAACCTGCATATTCTAATTCTTTAAACAACATAGCATATTTTATTTTTTTTATTTTTAAATAAACTTTAAAATTAAAATATAATTGAATTTTCCCCTTCTTTTTTTTTTCCCTTTGGGTATTCCCAGGCACCACCTCCTTGCTTGCTTTCAAATTCATGGCTTCTACTTTTTAAATTGTTGATATATATGCATATATATTTCTAGACACACAAATGCAATCTCCTCAGTCTGTATAATGTAACTTGTATTTATATGACTCATGGGCTGACTACTTGGGATTAGCCAACGTATTTTATTTTATAATCACTGTCTGTTGTTTTAGTAAGAGAGGTCTTTGTATCTGCAAAAGGTCAGAGTCCACATAGGCCACGTGTAATATGCACAAGCAGGCTCTATGGGATCCATCTCAAAAATCATATTATGAACCGTAAAAATTTATTTTTTTATTTTTTTATTTTTCAAGACAGGGTTTCTCTGTATAGCCCTGGCTGTCCTGGAACTCACTCTGTAGACCAGGCTGGCTTGGAACTCAGAAATCCTCCTGCCTCTGCCTCCCAAGTGCTGGGATTAAAGGCTTGTGCCACCACCACCTGGCAATATTAAAAAAAAAAAGGATATTTTTCACAGCCTACATGTGTTCACTGAATTGATCCATTTTCCAAAAGCACACTGTTGTCTGCAGGTCTGGAATCCCTGCTTCCCAGAGCCTCAGTGTTGGTGACTGCAAGCCATTGTATCTTTCTTCCTCTAGCATTCTGTCATCATGGAAACCAGAGGGGCATTGTACTGAGCCCCAGAGGAAGGTTTGGTGGTGCATATCTGTAAACCCAACACCGGGGAAACAAAGGCATGAGGCATGTGCTTTATGTCTGTCCTACTGCATTAGAGACTGGCTCTAAAATTTAAATAAAAATATAGGGAAGGAAAAGAACGAGGTAGCACCAGACGCTTCATTGGAATTGGCAGCTTTATTCACATAGGAAACCAAGAGCTCAATACAACATACTCTAGCGATAGACTTTCACATACAAGGTCCAGCCACTGCCTCCGACCCACATGTCTCTTCCACAGTCTTTTCCAACACCCTGGGGTACCTCAGTGTGCCCCTCATGTGTCTCAGGGTTCCTGGGGAGTGAACTCATGCTTACATGGCCAGAGCTCACGGAGTTACATTCCAGTCTCATGTGCACAGATTTCCCATTACACTGATTTGTTCTAATTCCCTGAAAAGTTTTAGAAGAAAATCAAAATATTCCAGGATGACCAATCATTCATTACAAAGTCTTGAACAATGTCAAGCTGACTCTGGGAGAGATCTGTTGTAGGACATGAGCTAGTTCTGTCTCATTCAAATAGCACCATGAATTTTTTTTTCCAACTGATACACTGCTCTTCTATACTTTTGTTTTTTGTTGTTGTTTGGTTTTTCAAGACAGGGTTTCTCTGTGTAACCCTGGCTGTCCTGGAACTCACTATGTAGACCAGGCTGGCCTCAAACTCAGAAATCCACCTGCCTCTGCCTCCCAAGTGCTGAGATTAAAGGCATGCGCCACCACTGCCCGGCTTTTTCTTCTATACTTAATGCTAAATCAGAAGTATAGATGTATGAAATAAACCTATAACAAATTATTAGTAATTTCCTACTACTTCAAGTCATGATAAGGCTCAAGCAAGAAGGTTCAGTGGGTAAAAGCAGTTACCAAGCAAGCCTGATGGTGTGCGCTCAATCCCAGGCACCCTCATAGTAGAAGGAGAGAATCAGATGCTAAGATTTTTCTTTTGTTCTGCACACATACACCAGGGTACCCTGCACACTTGTATTTACCAACACACAAATGCACACATACACACACATGCATGCATGCACCCACGTGTGTGCATGCATGCAATTATATTACAATAGATCTTGAAAATCATATTAGCATCACATTATATCCAAGTTTGGTCATTTAAATAAGTCCACACAGCAAAAATTGCACAATACTTACCTTCATAAGAACTGCTGTGGCCGTACCCCTCACCAGGGGTATCAAGCCAACACCTGAGCTCTCAAGTTTCAGAGCTTTGCAACTGTCTCCCATCTCATCTTAGCCATGCGTTATTGCCCTGAGAGCTCAAAAAGGCTCTGTTAAAAACTATTTTCTTATAAATACATGTGGCTTAATTTTACAAAGAGCAATGAAACATCAATTACTAGAAAGCCACTAAAATGTATTTAGTTTGAAATTCCTAACTTCAAATACTTTAGGAAGGAATATAACACGCCTATTTTAAAATTCTAATTTTATGGTTGCAGTGAAAGCCTAGGGCCATATAGTACTCACCTTACCAAGCACACCATGTTATCCACCCAAACCAGCTGCATTCAGAGACTCTGGAGGCTGTGTCCAGAACAATAGACTGTTTTACCTGCAGAGTACATACAGGCATGAAAATACCACACTTTCAAAAGTTCAAGTTTTCAGAAGTTCAAATATGTGAAGTCATTTCCTGCTTGATATCAAAGTGTTTTGTTTCAAACTGCAAGAGTCATGGATACTCACTACAAAAAGTCATCAATGTAAAACATAAAATACTGGCTGAGTTACTCACTTAATTGCCAAAAATGAATACATTTCTTCATGCATAAGTATAAGTACAGATATATACATATGTATGTGTGCATATTACATGGTCAATATTATGATTGCATAAATACTTTTCTGACTCAAACATATTAGATAGTGGGACTGGAAAGCTGGCCCATCGTTTATGGACTGGCTGCTCTTGCAGAAGGCTGGGGGGTTCAAGCTGAATCATCTACATGGTAACCCACAACCACCTGGCACCCCAGTTCTAGAGATTTTAATACACTTTTCTGTTTTTGATGGGCACTAGGAACTCGTATGGTGAACATACATGCACATATGCAGGCACACGTAGATATAAAATAAAAAATAAATACTTATAAATATGTCTTGACATGCCTCTCTTCCAGTCTGTGTCAATTTATATAAAATCATCTTAGCATTTGTACTTCTAGACCATACAGTGCATGCATACCTGTGCTCACATATATGCACATACGCATGCACATATGCATGTCTTACACATATGCACACACTACAAATACTGCACATGAAAGTATTTACCATCAAATATAGTTGTGCACAAATTTGAATATTCCTAATGGAGAGTTTGAGGAAATGAGATTTAAGGTCAGCTTTCTTTGACTTTATTGGAATAAACAATAACTTAGTGACATGAAGATGCACCTAGACTCCCCCCACATTGCACAAATCCTCTCAGTGAACAGAGGTGCATCACCATCTGTAGCCCACACTCACTGTGGGTCCTCACCATCTGCAGTGTGTGAATGAGAAATAAATTCTGCCGCAGGGATAGGAGATGCCTAGTCCTCTCACACATAAATATTTGAGTTTAGTTGATGTAAATCATCGAAGAGGTGAAACTTCCCTATGCAACCTCACTAAACTGTCAAATCAATAAATATGTTAAGAGAGACATTACTCAAGAGAAGATTTACAAGCTCTCAGCAGGCATATTTAAAATGCTCCACACCACTAATCACTGGAGAGATGGAACGGAACTGCAAACCACAGCCATACATCATTTCAGCCCAGTTAAAATCACTACTGACAAAAATAGAAGAAATAACAAATGTCTATGAGAATGCTGTTGGCGGGAATGTAAATTGGTACACCCACTATCAGAAACAGAATGGAGGTTCCTCTGGAAACTAAAAATAGGACTGTCAAGTGGTTCAGTTGACCTGATACTGCACATGTAGGGAGCAAAAGGAAACCAGTATATGTTAGAGACATCAGCCTCATGACTTCATCCACCCTAGGTGGCTCTGTCCACCTTCACCGAGATACAGTATCTGTCTCAGTGTCCGTGGTGGGGTGAACACGTGAAGATGCTCTGGTACATACACACAAAATGCATTCTTCCTTTGTACAGTGAACAGAATCCTGTTTTAGAAGCATTCTGGATGAGTCTTGGATACACCGTGCTAGGAGAAATAAGAAGGAGAGCAGAGGGCAGATGCTGCACGGTCTCACTGTGACATCTCAGAATGTTGGTCTTTAGGGATGGAGGCAAAATGGTGATGCCCAGAGACTATGGAGGCCAGAGGGAGAGACAGGGAGGAACAGTGAGGGACCGTGAGATCACAAAGGTACAGGAAGTAAAATGTTCTAGAGTTCTATTGCACAACAGGACAGCAACTTCTGTTGACCAAAATATATTTTATATGGCAAAAGGAGTAGACAGGTGGGGTTTGAAGATGTATTTTTATTTGTGTATCAGTATGAGTGTGGTGTGTGTGTGTGTGCATGCCTGTGTGTAAGTGTATGCCACGTGAGTGCAGGTACCTGCTGAGGGCAGAGGGGTTGGTTCCCCTGTAGGTGGACCTTCAGGCACTGATGTGTTCTGGGAATAGAACTCTGAACCTCTGAAAAGCCAGCAAAGACTCCCAACTGCTGATCCATTCCTGCGCACCCAGGCCAGGATTTTTGAATATTCTCCCCAGGACAAGATGTTAAAAGTTTGAGGTTGTGGGTGTACTAATTACACAAATTAGTTATGATCAAATGTAATCATTACACTTTGGCATGCACATTGGAGCACCACAACATACTTCATACACATACACAATTATGGTGAGTCAAGTAGAATTTTGAAAGAAGAAGCAAAAGTGAATAGTTTATATGAGTACGAAAAAAATTAGATCATTAGTGATCATTAGGCCCTCTCAGCTGTGAGTCACTAATAGTCTCTGGAGAATGGGAATAACTGTTTTCTTTCTTCTTCAATGTCTAGATTCTACTTCATCTATTGGATGCCCTATGTCTCTAGCAAGATCCACCTCTCCTATGTCCATAGCTGAAAGGGTATGTCTGGAGACTACCCAAAGGCCCAGTAACCCTGTGGGTGGATCTTCAGCAGTAGGAGCTGCCATGTTCTTGGTTTTTGTTGTATAGCACAAGTGGTCTGAGTAAAGATGGTCTCCATAGGATCCTATATCGGAATGTTCCTCCAGGTGGTGCAACTCTTTGGGACTTTCCAAAGGAGGTAAGGCCTTGCTGGAGAATCCCTGTCAATGGGAACAGGTTTTTCACATTCCAAACACTCCCATTGTTTCCAGAGTGCATTCTCTGTCTCATGCGTGTGGTTTGAGATGTGAGCTCTCAGCTCTTCCTCTCACCATGCCTTCATTCAGCCATCATAAACTCTAATCCTCTGGAACCTAAGTCGAATTACACTCTTTTATATTTTGCCTTGGCAATGGTGTTTTAAGACTGTTATAAAGGTAGACAATAAAATCAGCATCGGCATAGAATGAGATGGTGAGGAGAACTGGGGCTAGCACAGGTGGCCCTCTCCTGTGTAATTTCACAAACCACACAATGCCTTTAGGAATGGATGGAAACCACCTGGGGGATGCCTTCCAATCAAGGAAGCTCACCACATCCTTTGTGTGTGCAAGCTTTCCTGGAGAGTAAGGGGCTTGGATATGTAGCATGGATCATACTAATAATGGAAATGACAAGCCCTACTAATAAAGGGACAACGTGTGCCCCAGGGCCTCATCCATCTAAAACAGGGCGGTTTCTAAATATTTACTGCTCTAGTAAATAATCAGGCTCTGAACAGTGCCTTAGGCTTAGCAAACCTGTTTCCTAGGAGGGATATTCTAGCAAGTTAGGAGAATGCTTCCCTGTACCAGGCAAGCAACAGTGCTTGGAAAATGACTTGGAATTTGGACAGTGCAGAATCAGACAGCTCACCCCCTGCTATGTTATTGTTTGTGCTTTGTTTGTTGTTTTGTTTTGGTTTTGGTTTAGTTTGATTATATTCTTCTTTCTTTAGTGACAGCACTAACATGAAGTTAGGTGGAGAGGACAAAGACCTTGGAGGAGTTGGGGGAGGAGAAAGAATATGATCAAAGTATATTGTATAAATTTTTTTAAAAGTTTTTTTTTTTTTAAAGAACTTTGCTGGACATTTGTGGTAACAGCACAGCCTAGTGTAACCCAATACCCAATTCATTAAAATACAATGAATTTGGAATCCTCCAAAGAAAACCCGTACCGAATTAGAGTCAGCAGACAGTTCCATGGACAGTTGGCTTAATTCCAATTGTTAGGAACACAGAGGTCACAGGTAGTATGGACAATCCAGGAACCCATTTAAGTGCTATGTCAGTGACTGTCTGATGAAGGCAGAGTGGACTGGCTCACTGAGCTTCTCTACTGGAGGATCTGAGGTGATAGGAAAGGCTGGGGACAGAGCCCAGGGTTTGCAGGAGGGAAGAGAGCTGATGTGTGTTTGTCTACTGAACTAGATCTCAGAGGAACGTGGTACCTGAATGTGGTAATAAGGAAGGAGCTCAGTTCCCTAAAAAGTGGTTTTGATCTACTTGGGAACAAAACAGACATGAAAAGTGGTCATTGATTTTTTTTTTTAATTCTATTTCTTGAGCAGAGGAAAGCTGTGTTCATGATGCTCTTATATAGAACAGGTGTTTGGAAGTTTACCAGAGAGATACAGAATAATAATTAAAAACATAGAGTAATTTTTCTGCCCCTGTAAACAGTTTGCTGCATTTTATATTGGGTGAAATGACAGCCCTGGTGAAGTTTCAGACTGATCATCCAGGATGCTTTTCGAAAGAGAACAGCTGTCAGAATCTCTGTCGAGATTTGCTGGGTGCAAAGCAGATCGATGTTCTCCTTATCCAGAGGGTTTGCAGCAGACATATAATTTGATGTGCACAAGCATCTTGTTTGAAACAAAAGGCCCAGGAGGAGGTGAGCACAGTGGGCCCGGGGCATCCATTCCTCACACAGAACACTGTCTGTCTGTTTCATTGAGTCAAAATATTGGAAGTAGGGGTTAGATTTAAGCATTCTGAGATGTGTGTTAAATTAGGGAAATTACTGGATGTTATTTAAAGAGTCAGTCACCCCGGCTGCTGAAACCCATCCATAGTTCCTCTGTGGGAACACAGCAGGCTTGTTGGAAGGACGCACATTTGTGCTGGCTGACAAGGAATTTATGAGGAGCTAGCATATCTCTAGAGATGTCTGGGTTTCTTGCTTTTTAACTCATCATCTTGTCACATCCCACTTCTGCCTCCTCGGGGTTGAGATGAAAGACGTGAGATATAAAGGAATATTCATTTCACTTTTTAATTAAACATTTGGTTTGGTTCCAAAATCCAAGACTTCAGTTCATAGGCATAGAAAGGATGGCAGGAGCATGGCAGGAAAGGCTTAGAAAGGATTTTCTTACACACAAGGGACACAGGCTTACTTTGGTATCAGCGGAAGGAAATCTGTGCTGGTGTCTGGTGTTGCTTCACTCTACACTGTGCTCTTGGCATGCAAACGTTCCTTAAACTTTTCAGTAGCAATCTGTGAAGTTCCCTAAGACCAGAGCAGTGAATGTTAGCTCAGGCCTCTGAAAAAAAAAAAGTTAGATTTTAATAGTATCACTTCTTTATTATCTTTTGTGTTCAGGCTGAAAAAGGCCCCTCTTCCATGCTAAGAAAACAGCTCTTTGGTTTATTTAAGTGGTTAGGTTTGTTATTTTTAATTGTGTGTATTTGTGTGTGTAGGGGTAGGCTTGTGCACATGAGTGAGGGTGTGAATTAAAGTCAGAAGACAACATCAGACGCCATGGAGTTGGTATTACAGGGGGTTGTGAGCCACCTGCTCTGAGTGCTGGGACCGGAAGCGGAATGTTCTGGATAAGCAGCCTACACTCTTAACCAGTCAATCCCGTTTTCAGCGCTTTCTTGAGTTTGATTTTTATCTTTTACTCTAAAAAAGTTATCATTGTAATTTATTCAAAACTCTAGGTTGTGATGTGGTCAACTTCAAAACAACTCATTCTTACAAAGTGTTTGATAAGAGGTGGCCCATGATCTAATAAGGTCCATTTCTCTATGTTCTTGAATTTATAAACCTTTTATCTAGTTTACATACTCTATGAAGTTTACAAACTCTCTGTCTAGTTCACAAACTTTACAAAGTCTCTCAAGAGTATTTTCTCTCAACTGTTGGCTTTCCATTGCATCTCTGAGTGTTCACAGAGAGCAGAGGTGCTGAAATTCAATGAACTCATACAATGACCTCCTTTTTTCCTTTCCAGGATTACATATCTAGTGTTGAATATCAAAAGCTGCACTCGACTTTAAGTCTTTGAGTGTAACAAACACATTATGCTAATGTCAGGTCATGCCAAAAAGGGAGATGGGGCTTGCAGACCCTGGGGCTGTAAGGAAACTCTACATTCCTGCCCAGTGTTCGCTAACACCAAACCTGCCTTTTGATGCTCTGCTGATGAACAGAAGCCATGAGCTAGTGACATTGTTGGACGTCCTGATGCTTTCCTGTGTGTCTGCCCCTCCACCATGCTTCTCCTTTCTGCCTCTTTACCGTGGGATTAGGAAAACCTAAGATGTAACCTAATGAGGATACATCTCCTGCCATGTGGCAAGCACCTGCCTTACCAGGCTCATCCCTTCCTGTGTGTGCTCTCTATCCTGGGACTCAGAGGTTGCCCTTAGCTTGGCTAGAAGTTCCCTTCAGTGTGGAGTGCTTGAGGCTTGTCTCCATACTTGCTGGATGGAGACAAGATTAACCTCTGCTGGAAACTTCCTGTGGTCCCCTCTATCCCCAGGGGTACTCTTTTATTTCTTCTACAGTGGTACCTTCTTAGACTATGCCAAGTCTTACCTGGTTATTGTTATTCACCCCCTGCTGCCAAACTGATATTTTCCTGGTGTAGGATATCTTATGCTTCACTTTCCCTAATATCACATCTGAAAAAAAAGTACCCAGGGATTGTCTGTGAAAAAATCACAAGAGCAGAGGCTCTTGGGTGTGGCTTCCTCTTTGCTTTGGATGAAAGTGCAGGATAGGGGTGTGAGCTTGGCTCTGAGGAATCAGAGAGTATCTGTCAGGCAAACAATGCAGTTTCCACAACCTAAAAGAATTCACCCACAGAATTAAAGAGGAGAGGTGGAAGCAGCATCTGTGTTTACATTTGGAAGTGTGCTTTAAAGAGTTCTACCATCTTCAGTTGCTGGAGTAGAAAAGCAACTGTGAACAGAGGTTGCCAAAGACAAATAAATAAGTTAAACTGCAGGATGCTCAGAAAGTGAATGGTTGTGAGGCCCCTTTAAGGAAAACAAATATTAAACCATTTGCATAACCAACTCTTAGCTTTCTGTTTTCCTCTGCTCTTATCTGTAATTGGCCACTTAGCTTTAAACAGTAAGTACTTTATGCTGACTTTGGAACACATGTGTATGTAGGGTTTTAATTTATCTTAGATTTCAAAAGTTACACTTACCTTTTTGGCAAATATTTAGATACCACCTCAAAGATCTATTGGGATAAGACTTTATTCTGGGAACATGGGGGTTCAGAGCAGAAAGCAAGCCTACCCCTTAGCAGCCTGTGGCCCTGGCCCTGGGCTCAGTATGGTGCTGACACAATCAAAAGCAACCAGCTTCTTAAATTGGACCAAAGCCAGTGCTGGCTATTACTTCTGAAGTTTCCATTCCTCCAGCTCTCAGCAGTTGGCTTATTTGACATCCAGGTCATCTAAGAGCGGTTTCTCTTCCCGGTCAGTGGATGTTGGTATGACCTTCAGTAGGTGACCTCACAGTTGTGAGTCTTGGATTCTTCACCAACAGAAAGAACAATTTAAATCAAGAAAAGCCTCGACTTCTATGCATATATTTAAGGTGTCTGATGAAAGCAGAGGCTTTAGTTAGTCAAACTGTTGGGATGGACACATCTTTAAGCCAGCATTTATCCAACTTCAGTGGGAAAGCTGAGTCATGAAGGACTCCTCGTGAAAATTCTATCTAAGGCCAGAGCTTCTCTGCTTGTAAGCCTCCTTCAGGCAATGGCGGTGAATATCTCTTCAAGCATCTAAGCTAACCAACCAAAGTCAGAGACATTGGCTCAACTTCTCTGTGGCAATGGGATCTTCTGAGCGCTGAGCACCATGGGAAAGATTCGCTGTCAGATCTCAGCCCTTTAATGAGACCCACCCCTCTCCTATATATCATGATTTTAAATATTATCTCTAGAAGACATCAGCAGGTGATTGGACTCATTGTGTATGCCAAAGTTTTCCCACAGAGTTGAAATGTAAAAAATTCTCTGAATCAATAAGAAATTTCAGACTCAGAGGGAGATTGTAGAGCTAAGAAAGCATTGTTTACTATCACACCACACACACACATACACACACACACACACACACACACACACACAAATAAACCTTTTCTTAAAACCAGAAAAATGATGGGACTATTTTCTCTGTAAGGTATATTCTAAAATGGTATAGGACCAGGTGATGCTGTTTGAAATCCTGAAATATGTTACCAGACATATGGTAAGACTAATTTAGATGACTTCCTGATAATTTTTAGTAATAACTTCTTAAATTGTCACAAAGGCAATTTCTTTATATTTAAAAAACAAATCCTGTACATAAATGATAACTGTTATGGCCAAATCTTAGTAAGAAAATTAATTCTTTGACGTCACTGATGCAATCACACTTTAGCAGAAAAGTGCCTTCTACTTTTCTGTGAGCTGTGTGTATTAAGTGCAGCATCCAGAGAGGAGGCTCCAGTGTAGTCTTCATTGCCTGCTTCATTGGTTGTCATGCAGAAGGAACCTGAGCCTGTTGCTCACTGTCCCTGGGCACACATGTAACATTGTTGATAGCAGTTAACACTGAATATTCTTAGTTGTTAAAACTTGGAAATAGCCAAAAAACAAAATTGTTGTAGGTAAATGGATAAGTAAATGATGGGCCACACAGACAAAAGAATTATTCATCGTAGGAAGAAGTGTTATCAATCCACAAAAAGGCATGGAGGTGCCTTTAATGTGCATTCCTCGGAAAAAGGCCAATCCCTAAAGCCTACATGCTGTAGGGTTCTGACTGTGATATGGCTAGTAGGAAAAAAAATTGGTAGAGACAGTAAATGCACTGGAGATCGATCGCCAGAAGACAGAAGAAGGAGAAATGCACGTGTCATACATCATACATTTTTAGTGCATAAAAAGCAGTGGGAGAAGAAGAAAAGCCAGAGTGTATCTCGTCTTCTTTAGCTCACACACTGGGGAATTAATAAGTCTTTACTCTGAATGTTCAGTTCCCAAAGGATTACATGGTACTCCATGCTAAAGCCATACAGTTGTGTAGCTTCATGCACATGCATCAGAAGTAGGCTGGTAAATTAGTAGGGGGCAGGAAAAGCTAGGGGACCTCAGAGTTTGCTATCTCCCTCTCTGCCGAGGAGTCCTGGTGGCTCCGTTAGTCCCACTGGTGGCCTCTGTTCAGTTATATACACAGCCTGCTTGCTGGCAAGCTGGGACAATGCTGCATCCTGCTCTTTTTGCAGGAGCTCTGACCCATCTTCCATATTCAGAGTCTGCTTTGATGAGTGTATGCCTCCCTCTGGGTTTTCACTGCCTCCATGGGGCAATTGGCTTCAGAAGGTCCTCCTCCTTCCGTGTAAGCCAAACCATTTGAAATCCAGTGTCATTTCCTGTGCTGTGACTCACAGCCCATCTGGCAAATCAGGAGCTGAATATCATTCCCAGGACACAGAGTATTTAAAATTTAACTCATCATTTGAGATACACATGGCCAATTCAGAAGCTATATTTTTCATTAGTTAAATATTTAGTATTGGCAACATAAATTTGGATTCTTTCATCTCCTTGCAAATTATCTGTTTATAACGATTAGTGGTGCTAATGAGGCTGGCAATAAACAGGCTTCCTCTCAAACTCCCAGTTCCAATCATCTTCCCATGTTAAGCTAGTTAAGGCCCCTGTAGGCTGGGGAATTCACCCCAGGTGTCCCTAAGAAGCCCCAGGCACAGGGCTTGTTACATTCTCTATTCCCTTCCTCATGGACATGCCCACACAGAGTTAGTCTAGGGAGTCAGAACTTCTGCTCTCCTTACAGCACTTTCTACCTTGTTGCCCTGCCCATATCCTGAAGCGATAGGAGGAGAGATCATCTAACACCTCAGTCTTCGGCTTTCAGGCTGCCTGTGCCATCTCCAGAGGTCTCCCCAATCACTGCTATGGTTCTGTCTACCTTCTCCCTGCAACAGTGCTCAGGCTCAGTCCTCAGGGTTCTGTGACGGGCATTTTGTTCTTGCTTTCTCGTTCAATCTGACTCATTCTCCATCCTCTTACCATTCCTCTTGCTTTTACCACTGCTTCCGGTTTCCTCTTGCTTTTACCACTGCTTCCGGTGTGCAGAGTTTTAAACTGTCCTGTCTTACCTGCCCTACTGCAAGCATCATTTCTAACCCTTCTCTGAAAGGAGCATCAACTGGACGGAGGAAGCACTGGCTGTGGTTTCACAATGGTGCACATGACAGAAGGCTAGCTGTCAGTTCCACCTTCTAGGCAATCTTATTCCTGATAATACCACCCCTTCTTTGTTGCCTCTCAACTTCTATCTCCTTTGAAGAAAATCAATCTCGTCAAACTTGACTGATGGCACTCCCGCACTGTCGCCCTTGCCTCATGACCAAGATAGATTCAGATTCGGGGTATCTCTGTTCCATATGTATAAATGTAAAGAGGTAATAAGCCCTATTTTATATGATTATCAGGAGGGTACAATCCTTTACTGTATTTCAGGAACTAAGAGCAGTGTGTGACATAGATTAAGGACTAGATGAATAGATTATTATTATTAAATTCAGCTTTGCTCCTTGGCCTACATCTCTAGCTCCGCTTTCTTTCTTAAGCTCTAAGGCAAGATGTTTCAAGCTCCAAGATTGTCACAAGAGATTCAACAAAGTTATCTCCCTCTGCTTCTAGAAGTTGCTGTATATAGCCTTCAAAGGTTTTCCAAGGTGCTACATACCTACTTCAGGTTTTTTGCTTGAAGCCCATCAATCACTTTTAATTTCGTCCCCTGTTTGCCCTCCAAATATATCCTTTGCAATGTTACTTCTTCTTTTCCTGACCATGGCATTCTGCATTCTCCCATTATCAACAATGAGGTCAGGCTACTTCCCCTTGTTTAGGCCATTGGAAAGACTGTAACCTGGTCAATCTGCCCCAGTCCACCCAGCACCCATACACAACTTTCAGGTGGTTGCTCCTGCACCCATGTGAGATACTGACTGTGCTCTTCTGATCTGCAGGCATACAACATGTGAGGGTACAGACCAGCCAGGCAGAGGCCTGTCAGCTGCAGTTATGTCAGCTTTGAAAGCTGGAAGGCTGCCTAGTGTCGAGGACAAGGTAACCACACATTTCTGTGAGACACTGACATGGATTCAGCTTATTGTGGTATTTAGAGACATTGAACATTACAAAGAAATTTCCAGGCTCCTTCTATACACATAGGTACATTTACTCTGCGTTCATAAGTACTTTGTCACCCAAGGGAGCTCCTGGCACTTAAGACTGCTCCTGACAGGTGACAATTCTGTTTCTCAAATGGTTGTGTGGAGAAAATGGTTAAATGGCCAAACATGCAAGAAAAAGCATATAGTATGGCACATACATATTGATTAGAAGTCAGACAGATATCTTGGGCATTATCTGTCCTCTTCCCACAGGACAAGGTCAAGCCTATGTTAAAGTACTGTGAAATTGTTCAAAGTAATCAGCATGCCCCTCCCTCCAAACCACACTTCACCTCTAATGCATTCAAGAAAGATCCTGACCCCTGTATGTTTCTAAAGGATTAGAAACAGCCATGGGCAACATTCACGTTCTCTTTAATATATTATATTGTATATACCCGTTTATCTCTCTCCCTTCTTCCCCTTCTCCCTTCCACTTCCATTTCCTTTGTTCTTTTCATATTCCTTGCCTTCCTCCTTACTTCCTCCTCTCTACCTCTTGTGTGTGTGTTGTTTTTCCTCCTTTCTTTCAATTTAGCTCTCTTTTCCCTTCCCTCTTTTCTTCTCCTTCCTTTTTCCTCCCTTCCTCTCCCCTTACCTTCCCTTTCCTTCCCTTCCCCTCAATTTCGTTTTCCTCCCCTTCCTTCCCCTCCCCTCTCCTCCTCTCCCTTACTTTCCCTTCCCTTCCCCTCCCCTCCCTTCCCCCACTCCCTTCTCTTCCCTCTTCTTCCCCTCCCTTTCCTTTTTCTCCCTTCCTTTTTTTCTCCCATTCCTTTTGCTCCATTCCCTTCCCCTCCTCTCTCCTCCCCTCACTTCCCCTCCCCTCCTTTTCTTTCCCCTCCCTTCCCTCTCTCCTTTCTCTCTCTCCTTTCATCCTCCTCTTCCTTTCCTTCTTTTGCTTTTCCTCCTTCCTGTCTATCTCTTCTCTTCCATTCCTTTTTTTTTTCCTCTGAGATTACCTCTTGTCAGTCATTGTCACAGAGTAATTGGTTGGTCTCAGCACAAGTTAACAGAGATCATCTGAAGTCATTCCCAGCTGAGAGCTAAGGACAGAATTATTTGACCTTCAGTGTGAGGCGTGGAGGCAAGCTGGATGGACTACCCAACTGCGAATCATGGCAGGACTAAGAATCAATCACAAACATAAGTAAAAGCACAAGCTCAAGCCAGAGAAGCTGCCAGGGGGGTGAACACAAGGCATGGGTTCAATACAGCACCCCTCTATAATTAAATGAGCAGACCACACACCCATAGAAACAAACATTAGCTACAGGGTTTGCTACATGTCCCTAGAGGCAGAGGTTTGCAAACTGCTAAGGAGCAGTCCAGTCAAGGGCAGCTAGGGAGAGCCCACACTTTCTCAGCAAGATGGCAGATGATTAACTCTGATGACACAGGCTGTACCTGCTGGAGGGCACCTTCATGACTGAGCTTTGATATTGGATGTCTGGCTTCAAGGGCAGGCAAGTAGATTTGACCAAATACCCAATGTTGAGCAGGATAAATCACAATGTAGTACTGGTGCTTGGTTGGATAACTCGGATCCATCTTTTTCGTCTCTCCATTTTTCTGTTACATCCCTGTGAGACGAACATGCTTCTGACAGACCTCTGAGAGAGCCAGAGCAAGGAATAAATGAGGCAAACTATGAGTGGCATTTTGTGAACTGAAGTCCAATAAAAGCTAGCTCTTATACTGATCACAGTGTACTTCAGTGAATGAATCTGGTGGAGTCTAGCAGTCAGTATCAGTGATGTTCCACAGTGTCTAGCTCTGTTTGGCTGGGGAGCAGAGGTAGGGAATTAACCCAAACATGGACCAGATCAAGGATACTCTGTAGAGAGAGAGAAGGACAAGACAGCCTAAGGAGCCGATAGAGAATCATAAAAGGGAATTCAAAATTAATGAGGAAACTTGGAAAACAAATCTTTGATATGTTTATATTTACTATAGTCCATTGAAGCCTTAACCAGCTCATGAAGCCAGAGAGAGGAGATGAGAATGTTCAGACAGAGGGTGACAGCTGAACACATGGATCTAAGTAGCACCTCACTTGTTCATTAGACAAATGATGGTTTCACATCTGCTATGTATCAAACCCTCTGCTAAGTCCTGAGCGTGCAGTGATGGAACACCACCCACAATCGTGACTTTAAAGCAGTGATCTATTGGCTTAATACTCACTGTCCTAGTTAGGGTTTCTATTGCTGTGACAGAACACTATAACCAAAGGCAAATTGGAGAGAGAAGGTTTTACTCCACGTACACTTCCAGATTGTAGTTCATCACCAAGGGAAGTCAGTATAGGAACTCAAGCAGAACGTGATCCTGGAGTCAGGAGCTGATGCACAGACCAAGGACGGGTACTGCTTACTGGCTTGCTTCCCCTGGCTTGCACAGCATGTTTTCTTATAGTACCTATGACTACCAGCCCAGGAATAGCACCAGTCACCATGGGCTGAGTCCTCCCTCACTGATCACTAACTGAGAAAATGACTTACAGCTGGATCTCATGGAAGCATTTCCTTAACTGAGGCTCCTTCCTTCCTCATGATTCTAGCTTGTGTCACATTGATTCTTCTGATATAGCTAGGAATTTTAATGGGAAATTTTGCTTGTATGCTACTATATTGTTGTATGATTATTGAGCAGTGTGTTTCTTCTTGCAGTGGACACTGGTAAGCTTGCAAAACAAAGTAGGTGATAAGGAGTTTCCATGGGTTCTACTTAGCCTCTGAGACATCTTTAGTCCTCATTTCTACATGTAAATAAGAAAAACAAATGGACAAAAGACAAAGTGTCACTGGGGAATGGGCAGAATCTTTATGATACCATCAGGTAACTCACAGCTGCAGAGGGTTGGGGATCCTGCTCTCCAAGACAGCTTGAGCACTGCACTTGTGTACACATACCACAAACACACATGCAGACGCATAATTAAAAATAAATAGTAGAAAAAAATATTACCTTGGAGAAAACAATGCCATTTCTAGAAAATTAGCATTAGAGAATAAATAAATATACATAATAATGTTTGGTCATTTGGAAGGGACAAGGAGGTGTGACCTTGTTGTGGGACATGTGTCACTGGGTGCAGACTTTGAGGTTTCAGAAGCCCAAGCCAGGCATAGTGTGTTTTCTCCCTGCTGCCTGTGTATCTGGATGTAGAATTCTCAGTTCCTTCTCCAGCACCGTGTCTGCCTGCATGCCCCCATGCTTCCTGCCATGATGGCAGTAGACTAAACCTCTGAACTGTAAGCCAGCCCTAATTAAATGCTTTCCTATATAAGATTTGCTGCTGTCCTGGTGTCTCAGGTAGAACAATGACTAAGTCAGTAGATGAACGTGCACTGTGCCGGTAGAAGTGAAATGACAGACTCATTTCAATAGACTATATCGAATCTGATATGTATTGAGTATAAAATACATTGACTATATTGGATATAATGTAGTAAAGCATATGCTGCCTTATAAAAATCATGGTGTAGGATAATAAGGATGAAGATAAAATGACAGTTTTTATAAGCAGTAGGCAAAGAAATACATGAATGGTAATTTCAATTTAATAAAAAGAAATGTATCAGCTTAAGCACAGGGTTACTTCATGAAGAGGGGATTTCAGACACTCTTGTTTTCTCCATTGATGTGTGTCTGTGTGTGTATGCTGTGTATGTGTATACACACACAAACACATACATATTATCTTTTAATTAGAAATGTATGCAAGTGCTTAAACATTCATTAAGAGCATGACATGCTAATTCGAATTAAGGATACAAAGTAACATGGCCCATGTTTGTAACTTACAATGATAAAAAAAATTAAGTTAAAAAATAAGCTGAGTGAATTAAGTAGTATTGCTTTACTATCTTTTTTCCCACTTATTTGGAAGTTGTCATAACAAAAGCAAAAGAATGTTATTCCCAATGGGGTCTTTGATCCTTAGAAATTAAGTCCAGGAGCTTATGAAAGGAGAGAGAACCTCTTGCAGACCCTGCAGGGTGATCCACCCCCCTTCACCTCTGCACAGCACAGTAAGAGCTGCTGGCCATGGTTATCTAGTTAGTGTGTTCTTAGGTTCTCTGTTTGGTTTTCTCTTTAATAACAGCTCATTGTCATTTTTCCAATACTCTCTTTTAATTTGTGGAATTTAAGCATGTTCAGACCCAGGAAAATGAAGGTGAACTGCTTGCTTGCTTCATGGTATCCTGCTGGTTCTCATACTGGGGCTGTTATAACACAGTGAACACAGTCTTTTGATGTCTGTGAAACCGAAATGTTAAATTCCAACCTGTCCGTCACCTAGAACCCTGAAGAGTAATATGAACATTCACAGGTTGTTCTGCCTGCATGCCTATACCTCAAAAGAATCAGAATCCTGTTGAAAATTCAGAGCATTAAATAATATTTCTAAGTTGAAATGCACAGTAGAGGAAGGTACCAAGCAAAATGTCTTTTTAAAGTCATCATAAACCGAAAATTTTTGTTATATTCTTTCTGAGAGATTCTGATTATTTTTCCATGGATAAAGAATATCTCAACTTTATAATCACCTTTTAAATCAGCAATATGTCAAAGTATTAAGTCATGTGCAGAAAAGCTGGAAGAATATAATTACAGAAAATGAAAACTGTAAAGAATTCATTGGGGGTGGTTAATATGAATAAGCCTCATGTCATTAATAAAATTGGAACCTGCAAATTTAAATATATTACCAGAAGAATTGCTGAAATTATATTAAGCACACACTGGCAAACAATTTAAATATCACTATTTAAATATTTTCCAGGATCCTTTCTCGTGAATTCTATGATAGAAACCTCATACAAATGTTTATTTAGAACCTTGTTTCTGAGACCGCCTAAGGGCTGCTGGTGTTTAATCACAAATATGTCAAGAATGCCCTCAGAGACAAAGTTTTCTGCAGACAGATCCCAAACTTTGACTAGTAACTTGCAAATAAAACAGAGTTTAATGAGAATCTTTTTTTAAATATGTGGACTTACATATAAATGAATTCTTTTTCTTCCACTAACAGGTGTACAAATTTAAATTTCAGCTGGGATTGTCCTAATGATATTTTAACAAATATTTTTTCTAAAAGCAAATTTACTATAAATCTTTTAACAATTTAAACCATTAAAAACCCTATCTCTTCTACTATTACCTCTGTATAGTAAAATTTATTAGAAACATCATTGTTTTAATATTTAATATTTTATAAACAGTTATAAATTCTAGTTTTCATATATTTTTATAGGAATCCTTTTTATTTTTGTTGTTAATTGTGTGTGTGTGTATGTGTGTATTTG
The DNA here is from genome assembly GCF_008632895.1 of Mastomys coucha. Classification (NCBI taxonomy): domain Eukaryota; kingdom Metazoa; phylum Chordata; class Mammalia; order Rodentia; family Muridae; genus Mastomys; species Mastomys coucha. The sequence continues at coordinate 152,575,077 of NW_022196905.1, read as the reverse complement.
TGTGTGTGTGTGAGAGAGAGAGAGAGAGGGAGAGAGAGAGAGAAAGAGAGAGAGAGAGAGAGAGAGAGAGAGAGAGAGAGACTGAGCCTATCATGGGCTTTGACTTCTCAAACCCACATCCAGTGATACACTTCCTCCAACAAGACCACATGTCTTAATACTCCTTATCCTTAGAAGGTGTTCCCCTCTCTGGTGACTAAGCACTCAAATATCTGAGTCTACATATGGAAGAGGGACTCTCATTCAAACCACTACATTCCACTCATTGGTCCCCATATGCTTGTAGGTATATCACAATGTGAAAAGCATTCAATCCAACTTCTAAAGTCCCAATAGTTTATTACAGTCTCAACACTTTAAAAGTCCAAAGGTTCTTCTGAGACTCATGGCAATCTCTTAACTGTAATCCCCTGTAAAGTCAAAATCAAAAAGCAGATGGCACAGAATACACATCTTGAAACCCACCCAATGACACACTTCCTCCAACAAGATCATGCCTTCTAATTTTTCCACACAGTTTCACTCCTTGGTGACTAAGCATTAAAATATATGAGCCTATGGGGGCCACTCTCACTGAAACCTTCAAACCAAGTCTTATCTTAATGTGTTAAAATATGAGTGTCCTTAATATTTCTCCTAAAAATAGTAAAAACCTTGCAGTGAAAGCTGGTCATTACATTGGTTCTGTAGGTGTGTGGATAATGTATGTATGTTCTTGTGGGGTGCAGTACATATGATACTCACAGCATATGTGTCCCTGTGCACATATGTAGGGGCCACAGGTCAGTTTTGGGTGATATTCTCTGTATGTTTTCTACTTCGATACTTGAGACAAGGTCTCTTGTGGGACCAGGGTCCACCAGGTAAGTTAGGCCGGCAGACAAGTGAATCCAAGTGCTTCACCTATGTGCTTCTCTCTGCCTGTGCTGGCACTGCAAGCCCTCAGCACCAGACCCAGCTTCTTGTGTAGGTGCAAGCAATATAACCTGGACTTTTCCATGTGTACAGCAAGCTTTACTCACTGAGCTGTCTCCTGGAACCCTGTGACACTCCCTTTAATTGTTTTATGCCTTCTCGCTATCAGAAAACTGGGGTGCCCTTAATATATTTGTCTTTAATGTTTTATAAACTAGAGACCATGTGTGTGCCATAGTACATTTGTGGCCTCAGATGCAGGAATTGATTTCTTCTCCCACTTTGTGGGTTCTGAGGGTCAAACTCAGGTTCCTGGGTTTGGAAGCAAGGTCATTATCTGCTGAGCCATCTCACCAGCCCTCTATCTGTTTTGAAGTTGTTGTTTTGTTTTTTTTTTTTAATTATAATGTCAACCTTTTTACCCATAACAGAACTTCCCATGTTAACAAATGGTACATATGGTGAGACAGTATAGAGTCTTTAGAAAACTAAAGATTAAATAACACAGTTTAAGAGTTGAAAAATGTTGCTACAAATTAGGACTGAAACTTAAATTTTAAAGAATCCCAAGAAATATTTATGTGGTATGTTTCCAAGTAAAAGAAATAGAAGCTTAAGAATAGTGCTCATTTGGAAGCAAATACTTTTTCAGAAAAAAAATTTGATCTTACTTTTATGCAAATACAATTAAAAACAGCTAACTAAGAAATGACAAGTTCAGGATCACATTTTCGCCCGCTGACTCATGGGACTTTCCTTAGCAGAAATGATTTGGGTTGGTTATATAGCCTTTGTCTCCCATTAAGCAACTGACCTCTAAGTGGAGTGACAGTTGACCTTCACTGTCAACCTGATTGGATTTAGGACCACCTAGGAGACACAGCTCTTGAGAGGACTGACTGAAGAGGAAGGCATGCCTTGATGTGGTGGCATCATCCCATGACCCAGGTCCTAACTGAATGCACTGAAAGAGGAGGAAGCTAGCTCACCTCTGCTTCCTGTCTAGGGCCTTGCTAGTCTATTGCCATGGCCACACCTACCCAAGATGGGTTGCTGTGTCCTGAGCTGTCAGTCAGAACAAACACTCCCTCATTTCAATTGCTTTTGTCATAACTGGACCACAACCACAAGAAAAGCAATTAAGACAAATCAGGAAAAAAGACTTCCTTGGGCCAGATAACTCATACATATCTGTACATAAGTATAGATAGTTCATTTGTTTATAGATTATTGATTGTTAAACTGTATTGCTGGCCATCTCTCTCTCTCTCTGTGTGTGTGTGTGTGTGTGTCCTACCTACATTCCCATAATGTAGGTATGAATCAGAAGTTCTCTTTTGACTTATACACATGCACACACACACACGTGCACACACACACACACACACATTCATGCATGCATACATAAAACTTAATAAAATTAAAGAATAAGAATAACCAAAACCACTGTCTTAGCTTATATAATCTCCTGATAACTTTATGACATAGAGAACCATCTCCAGTTCTTTTCTATGAAAATGAAGATTCAGAGATGTGACAGAAATCACTCAGGGTCACACAGTAGCACAGCCAGAATTTTAAGACAGATAAGATGACCACATACTTCCTGGGGCAGAAGAGTGCATGCATCATCTGGCCTGCTGGCAGAACATGCCCATCCTTTTAAGCAACCTCTGCTTCTGCCTCAAGTCTGTCTATTTATGACAGGTCTTCCCAGAGTTCTGCCAATGAGGTCACGTGTGCTTTGGCTGATGCTAAAATACTAAATTAAACTCTGGGTAGTAGTGGTTTTCACAGTATGTCACTAGGACAACACATCAGTTTTCTGAAAGATAAGCTTCTAGACCTATCAAACTGGAGGCCCAGCCTAGGGCAGGGCTCTGACAGAAACCAGCTCTCACACTAAAGAGGAATCAGTCCCTTGTGGTCCAGTGAGAATTGGGGTCCAGATGCCTTTGTGTAACTGTCTGCATGTGCTGCATCTGCTTCATCCAGAGGAAGATTTCCTAATGACCCTCCTCATTGTCAGCAAAGGCCAATATGGCCCTCACAGCTCTCAGCTAGTACCGAGATATACAGCTGCCAACTCACTTGGCCTGCTGTACCCAGTCAGTCCTACTTCTCTCAGCAAGTGCTCCAAAACCCAGCCAACCAAACCATATATACTTCTGTCTCTGTATAAGTTGTCAGAAAGAGAGAGGGAGGGGGAGGAAAGAAGGAAAAAAAGGAAGGAAGGAAGGAAGGAAGGGAGGGAGGAAGGAAGAAGGGAGGCAGGGAGGGAAAATAAGAAGAGGAGGAAGATGAACAAGAAGAGGAAGAAGAGGAACAGGAAGTAGAGGAAGAGGAAGAAGAGGAGGAGAAGGAGGGGAAAGAGGAAGAAAGAAGAAGAGGAGGAGGAGGAGGAGGAGGAAGAAGAAGAAGAAGAAGAAGAAGAAGAAGAAGAAGAAGAAGAAGAAGAAGAAGAAGAAGGAGAAGAAGAAGAAGAAGAAGACAATGACGAAGAAGAGGAAGAGAAAGAAGAAGGAGGAGGAGGAGAAGGGGAAGAAGGAGAAGGAGGAGGAGGAGGAAAAGGAGGAGGAGGAGAAGGAGAAGAAAGAAGAAGGAGGAGGAGGAGAAGGAGAAAAAGAAGGAGGAGAAGGAAGAGGAAAAGGAGGAGGAGGAGGTGGAGGAGGAGAAGGAGAAAAAGAAGAAGGAGGAGGCAGAGGAGAAGGAGAAAAAGGAGAAGAAGGAGG
>NW_022196905.1:152506959-152571364 GCF_008632895.1 Mastomys coucha | reverse complement strand
GGAGAAGGAGAAGGAGAAGGAAGGAGAAGGAGAAGGAGAAGGAGAAGGAGAAGAAGAAGAAGAAGAAGTAGCAGTAGCAGTAGCAGCAGCAGCTATGGAAGACACTGCGTCTTGATCCCATTGAGTACCATGACCAATTCTTCCCCAGGCCTTCTCTCCTCACCTCAGTAACTACCTGCAACCTCATAGGCTTAGCCTTTCATTTCCCATCCTTAGAACCTCTACATCCAACAAGTTGGATGCTTGGAGCATTGAACCCCAATGCAACCTCAGGGCCTAACTAGCTGGTCCCTTTTGACCTTTGAGACACAGCTTAGCAAGTCAAGTTCCAATATTTTTTTAGAAAAGCATTATGTTCAGCACATAGAGAAAGTTACCTGCGTCTCTAACCAGACAGTGACCCCAGATAAGTTATTTAATATTCTAAAGCCATGGTTTCCTCATTGTCAAAAGGAGAATGAGATCTGCGTCATTATCCAAACACATCACAAAGATTAAATAACTAAACTGTAGGAGGAGGCTTCAAAATAGAGATTTAGTACTGTGATTTCTTCTCAAGGTGCTACTCATTTTTCTGATCCTGGAAATGTCACCCACTCCAGTCTAACATCTGATAGTTACCACAGAGGACTCTTACCAGGTAATAGTAATAGTACCACAGTCCCAACTCCTTAATGTGCCTGTGAAACTCTATGAAATATATTTGGTAAAGCCTTCACTTTACTGTCTCTTCTTTGTCTCAAGTTTTCTGAAGTTCTTGACAACAGGAATGTTTCCCAGGATGGATCTCAGTGTCTTCACTATGAACTCTTCCCTTACTTGACACGATTCAGTTTATCAACTCTGGTGTGTTTATTCTGTGACAGGTGACTCGACCCCACAGTTTATGGCCACATGTCTACTTTACTGTCCAACCACATTCTAGGCAGCGGGCAAGGATGTCCCTGATTTCCCTTCAACAGTTTTAGGGTGTGCTTCTCTGTTTAGGAATTTTAATTGACACTCTACAAGAAAGCATAACAGGCACCTAAAATATTTCGACTATTTTGTAGTTCTTTTTTTAAAAAAAATCTGAATAACTCACACAGAAAATAAATATCTAAAGGCATGGCATAATGATCAAGACCCAGGAAAGCCCTGAGTCCTTATTAAATAGTCAGCAAGTGAACTGCAGGGTTGAAGTTCTGAGGCTGTTTCCATCCATGATACAGAGCAAAAGGAGGGAAGGGTTGTCATTGCCTGAACTGAGAGCTAAGCATACACAGTTTGTAAAAATAAGTGGCCTAAAAGGAACGTGGGCCATTATCAACAACAGTAACAAATACCTATCTAAAAACTTTCTTCAAAGACCTGAAATTTCAGTGTTTAGCGATAAGGATGTATTTCTTCACTGTATCTGATAAAAAGATTTGGGAGGTTGGAAATGAGTTGTACATTCATGTGTTCTCACCTCTCAAGGCTTTTCCAGACTTAACTGGGGCTAGGGATGGGAGCAGCACAGAAGGAGCTGTCTTGGGGAAGCTTTGTGCACATCAAACAGCAAGCTTTGCTTTTTAAAGACTTCCTGCCACACTCCTTCACCAGGCAGCCCACAAGCATCTCCTAAGTCAAGGAGAGACTGTTTCCCAGGAACCAAGCTTGCAGCCAGCTTGTGAACAACTCTCGACCATTCAAAACGGGGAATCTGATAAGTGTAAAAGTAAATACCAGTGTTCTGGGCAAAGTAGCCACACACCTGAGCAAATCCAGGGAGCACACTTTCTGTCCTGTGCTTCTTTGGCATTCTAAGCGCATGTGTGCTATGATGGTCTTCAGGGGTTCTATCTCCTTCTAGCCACCTCATTTCGATATCCTCCTAGTCACCCAAAGTTGATTGACTGAAAATTGGTCAAGGAATTCATTTTATAAAGATGACATCTATGCTCCAGTTTCATTTTGTTTCTTAGGAAGTCCATCTTTCAAAAGCTGAACTTCAAAGAAAAGGGTACCTCAGTTAATATACCTTTTCAAAAACTAAGGTGAAAGTCTCATACCAGAACAAGGATAAGAATTTTTTGATAACACGATCCTGGCTGCTTTTAAATTTAAAATATAACTTTAAAATAATTTAGAGCTGAAAGTATTTTACATGTAACGTAGTCAAGCAATGAAATGGAAAACAAATACAGTGTTGTATACCTAACAATGTTTGAAAGATGATAGGAAATCCCAAAATTGTGTAATTTCAGTAAAATGGAATAAGAAATCACAAAAGGCAAAGTTGATGATCTCATTTGCATGTATTTATCAGAATGGTCATTTGTGATCATAAAAAGAGAAAGAGCTATAAGCATATGTTCTGGTGAGGTGTGGGGGAAGGGGATGCCTCGGTGGGCCCATGCTGAGGCATCCCTTTCCCCTGAGGGACCAGACACACACTGGTATAGAATAGAATAGAGTTTATTTAGGGCATGGGGAGGGGAGTTAAGAGGGTAGTAGAGGCAGAGAAAGGCAGAGAGAAGGAGAGAGTAGAGAAATAGGAGCCAGCCATGACCACATGGAGAGAGGGGGGAGAGAATAGGGAGAGAGGGGGAGCAAGGGGGTTAGAGGCAAGGTGGAGAAGCAAGAGAGAGAGGAGGGGGCAAGCAGCCCCTTTGGCAGGGCCAGGCCTACTTGGTCGTTGCCAGGTAACCATGGGGAGGAGCATACAGGGCTGCTGCCCGATATCTGTGGGGGTGGAGTTTATACAGAATGCTAACAGGTTATATTCTTATTTTTTAAATATACTAACAGTGTCCATTAACACTACACTGATATTGCCACACAATTTTACTTTTTGTGTTGTTTTCTCAAATGGGAATTTAGAGTCTGTGAAGATTATTTAAGTAATGGCTAATATGATTATTGTTCTACAGTATTCTAAGTGCTGGTTGTATGTAACAGAAGTATGTATGTATGTATGTATGTAGGCATGTAAGAGTAGACAGCCTGTGCAGTGCTAACTGCTGCGGTTTTTACAGCAATCACGTTCATCAACCCCATATTGCCTTTTGCTCTCTTATGAAGGACTCAAATTTAAATTACTACGTGACTCAGGATAATCTGGTATCATGGAGCAAGTATTTCCAAGAAGCAAACTGTAGCATGGGCAAGCTGTAGCATGGGCAGGACAGAGAACGATCAGAGGGGAGTATCTGGAATCACTCTGAAGACCATCATTGATGTGCACGCTTCAAGATAAAGCCTGTTTGGTCAAACAAAATGTTAATGCCATCAAGATGGATAACAGAGTCTAGTAGTATCCAGGCCAGGTAGTATAGCCAGGCACATGTGATTTGATTTTACAAGTTCACATCCTGTTTGTATTCATTTTGGCGGGGGGGTGGGTGTTCAATGAGTCCTTGGTGGAAATATGAGGAAATCAATTCAAATATGTCTCTCCACTTAAAACTTCTGGAGGGGCTGTACTCAATAGCAGGTGATTCTACCAGAAACAAGGGCTGACAAGGAAGAACCCTGATCTAGGTTGAGAGGAACAGGGTCTCTCCTCTGAGGAAGAGAGCTAAAGTCTTGGGGAGGAAGAAGACTGTAAGAGCAGCTGAGGGAGGAGCATGCCCCACCCCCACCCCAGGAAGGTGCTTCTACAGAAGTGTGTGTGGTTGGTGTGCCGACCTCTCTAGAAACAAACACAAAACCTGTGGTTATCAGAACCTGAGAGAATTTCGAAGGACAAGGGCCCCTCCAAACTGATGTTCCCATTCACAGTTATTCAATGTTTCCTTTTTCAGAAACAAACAAACATACAAAACCAGTAAGTAGAAGTGGGGTAAGCAGGGAGCCAAACTTTCTAGTAACTTATTCCAACATTTGCCATTTATCTCATTCTTTAAGATTTTCATGTTAAATTTATACTCTCAGATATTAGAAAAAGTTTTGGACCCACGGCTCCCGCTGCATATGTAGCAGACGATCGCCTTATCTGGCATCAATGAGAGGAGAGACCCTTGGTCCTGGGGAGGCTTGATGTCTCAGTTTAGGGGAATGCTAGGGTAGTGAGGCAGAGTGGCTGGGTGGGTGGGGGAGCATCTTCATAGAGGCAGGGGTGATGTGGAATGGAATAGAGGTTTGTGGAGAGGAAACGGGGATAACATTTGAAATGTAAATAAATAAAATATCCAAAAAAAAACCCAAAAGTTTTTTTTTTAAGCTATAAGTTCTATAAATGAGGGTTTTCACCTTACAATGAATTACCTTAATTCAGTGAATTACTGATAAATGGGATGCAGAAATCCACATTTTTGCTTAGTTTTGATTTGTGACTGATCATAGTACTTCAACCAATAAGGTTTCAAACTTTTCTGTCACTGGTAAAAAAATAATGTTCTTCTCTTAAAAGTGTTAGTTCTCCTATTTTTCCTATTAATATGTGTTAACTGTATGGTTTTTCGGACTTGTGAAATCACCATGCATTCCTATGTCCTGTGGTAGTCCTGGGCACTGCCCATTCTTCAGGCTGCTCAGCCCTCCCCCTCCCTACTCCAGGCAATGACTTTCCTCTTATGCTTACTCAGAGCCTTGGACATTGCTCAAATCCACTTTTTCTCCTTATGGCACCAGCAGGGAAAGATAAAAGCAAAACAGAGCTTTCTCTAGCTAAAGACGATTTGGTTGGCTTAATGGAGCAGAGGGTCTATGGTATACTCCTCTCCCCAACTCAAAAGGAAAAAATAACCATGAAGCAGGGTCATTGATTTCATCTGTATCTATATGGGTAGTACTGGGAACCTGTCCTGCACCAACTCTCTCTGGAAGGCAGCGGTGGGTGCCTTGGTGGTTTTCAGCTGCAAAACATGGTTTAGTGAAGGTAAAAATTGCTTACTTGTAGGAATATTTACCTTTCTTTACTCTTACAAGCCTTGGGTTCTGGTTATTAGCCCCTGCTGCTCAGCTGCAGGGGAATTAAATAGAGAAGTTGGTTACTCTGGCTCTTTGTTCTCTCACTGGCCTCTCACTGATCTGGGCAAGAGGCTCAGAGTTCATTAACTCCTTATGAACCAAACAAAAAGGGAAGGAGTCGCACGTGCAGAAAGACAACCTTTTACAGAGGCAATACACACAGACATACACACACTCATCCACTCATACATACACACATTCTGATCAGCCCAATCACCTGTCTCATCAACTCCAAAAGTGTTCATGCATAGGTACATACATACACAAATACCTATACATATATGTATAGGCAGACAGACATACACATTTGGTGGATGGGGCTGAGCCCCCCAAGCCACACTTTATTCTTTCTATCTGGCCTTTTTATACCTCCTTAGGCAAAAAGTTCTTTAGAAAATTACCTCATAGAGAAAATGTTACACAAAATGGGAATTATAGAAGGATGTTGATCCTAAGTTCAAAGTAGTGTAATATAATCTATAATCTCATTATAAATTCAAAGCCACAGTTTCACATGGCCTTGCTTTATCATAGTGCACACCTGTGGCTTCATCCACAGAGCTAACCTAGAGTGAATGTTTTTCCTTGATCACATTTTGTTTCAACCCTGCTTTCTTATCCTAGTGCAATTAGCCCATGGCACATGAAAACTTGCAGAGCTCTATTTGCAGCTTTTCAGAGAGCTGGGATCACTTGGATAAATTTAGAAATTCTATAAAATCATTATCAGGAATTACAAAATCATCAATTTGTCTACACGCATTACTAGAACATCTTCATTGATCTGCAGAAAATCTGACCAATGGGGAAGGGGGCTAATGGCCAGAAATCATTAGGCTATGTAATAGTGACAGGAAAGGCATATCAATAGCAAGAAGCAATCTTGAAATAAAAATCTCTGAAGATCCTACAATTCAGTGCTTAACCACTGCATCCATGCAAAGCGGAGAGGTCCTACAATTCAGCGCTTACCCGCTGCATCCATGCAAAGTGGAGGCCATCTCCAGAAAACTCCCTTGCATGCCCTTTACCTTTTCTCCATGGATCCTGACTGTATAGGGAAATGCTGGTGAGCAGAGATGCACACAACACCTAGCTATGTTTTTGTTCTGTTTCCAAAATGCTGATGTGCTTGTAAATGATAACTTTCATAGTCAGGTGATAGAGATCTTACTGCAATTACTGAAATTCCCTGGAGAAGTTCTGAAAATCGGGAAGCCCTTTAGAGCAGTCTTCTTGAGATCTATGGGACTCAGTCCAGAGAAGTGTGTTTATTGTAATGCATATCCTAGAGAAATTTAAAGTACTGCCATGCTCGTCAACACTGCATCAGTTACACACCCAAAACAGAGTTTGTGTTCAACAGCACAAGATACATAAATTAGCTTTATGGGACCATAAATAAATTAAATAGCAATCTGCCAGTCTAATAATCACATGTAAACATACTCTATCTGCATATATGTGTTAGTTTTTTTTAAGGGAGATATTTTGGAAAGTGTTGGGTTACTCTGGAATGCTGACAGATATGAAATGTGCTGCACAAAAAAATATGTGTATATGTATGTGTGTACATACATGTGTATGTAAGTACATGTTTGCATATATGTGTATATGTATGTGTAAGTATGCAAGTGTGTGTGTATGGGTGTGTGTGTGTGCATGTGCATGTCTATGTGCATATGTGTGTATGCATGTCGCTTTATACTCACCAAGACAATCCAATTCTGGCTCTTCAATTAGTGGATATCAATTATTTCACTGTACGTTTTAAAGATTTCTTTAGAAACAAAGAAACTTCACATAGCATGGTTATTATCTCGCATGGCAAAATCATTTTCAATTAAGTAATAAGGGACACTTCCTTGTTCTACCTATTAAAATGTATTTGATGTTTTGAGAAAATGTCCTTCAGTCTTAAACTGCATCTACATGTGTATTAAGTTATGTGTGTATATATGTATGCATATATACACATATGTATATATATCATAGTATGTGTGTACTATAGATTATATATTATAATCTACTTTTCCCATGGTCAGTTTGAGTTTCTTAATAACTGTTAAGTAAACTGCCAGCTTGTGTAATTAAGCTAACAGGACATGTGCATAAGCATCTTGGCATTCTTTGAAATGTCTTGCATACTCTGCACATGAGGCAATGGTTCTTAAATCATTGGTGGCAGAGCTTTAAGTCCATAGGGATTGCTCTGTAAGTAACAGACATAAGATAATAAACCTGTAATTGATTGCATTATTCCTGTCTTCATAGTAAGGATAGAAATGTTCTGATGTCATACTGGCACTTAGACATTTGGGTAAAGTCCTCTATGTAATGATACCATGTGAAGTGGCAGCATCTGTCACATCTCAGTTATTATTGTCTCCATGGAAAATTGTGTCAGATAAGAAATGAGAAGCCATCAGTCCTCCAGCCTATTCAGTGTGAGTAGAGATGGCTACTAGGAGCTTGCAGGGACAGGGGTGTCTCATAAAATAGAAAGAAATAGGTAGTTTCCATTTCTATTGCCTTTTTCCCTTTAAGACCCCTCTAGATGTCAGTAGATCTCCCTTTCCATCATTTCTAATGATCATAGGGGTATTGATCATATCTGTCATCTCTGTAGAACTCAGTGAACAGGCAAAGGAATAGAAAGTCACCACTTAGGAGCGGCCCACAACAAGTGTGTCAGACAATTAGCACTCGGAAATGTCAAACTGCATTTCTCTCTGTGTGAAGAGCAAGATGTCTTTGTGGCCTCAGAGTATCTTCCCATAGGGTATCAATTACAGGGGAGAAAATAATAACCTGTAATGGATAAACTTAGCAGACATTAGATTATACAAAGACTGAACTCAGTGTGGTTAGTAATGGGCTTCCCCTGATGTGAGTGGTGCAGTAAGACTGCTCTCTGTATAATTCATCCTAAAAGAGCTTGGCCTGGGCATGCTAGTGATAACGGAGACGGATGCTAGTGAAAAAGCAGCAGCAACAGGGAAAGGTTATGGTTCAGGAGAGCTGAGGGAAGCATCCTAAGCACACAGCACAGTCCGGCTTTGCAGCCAAACATCTTGCAGGGAAATAATTTGAAGATTGATATCCAGCATGTAAAATTGCTCTAACTGTTGGCAGATATGCAGGATTATACATGTGACTTAAATAAACTCATAATAATAATTGAGTGCCATTCCAGAGTAATTTCAAAGCTCAAAATGATATCAGGATTCCAAGATTTACTTTTCTGGAAAGATTTAATGTGAGAATATTGTAGATTTTTCAGTTGAATCACTGAGGTAGATTCAAGCACTGGCAAAGCCGAATGCAGGGTTCATTCATACAACCCCCACTATCTTGCCATTTTCTTGTGATTCTCTTTCCTATCATCAGAGAAAAATACAGAAGAAAAATATTTTCAAAGACTCAGGTTGGTTTGATCACATTGAAATAGCAGCTCCTGGTTGTGAAAGAGACCTGCTTTAGAGCACTGGTTTTCCCCACCAGGGAAGTGGAAAATTCCACACTGCACCACCAGAGGCCATAGCCTGGACTGCAGTGCAGAGGGAGACAAGCTCTGCAGCCCCTCCTGCCTCTGACCCGTGGCCTCTCACTGCAACAGCTCTTCTGACTATAAAACCACTCTAGTAACTGTTACTAGTTCTGAATTGGGTTTCCCTCATTTAAATCTATTGGAAAAGCATGTGTCAGTGTGCTCCAATTTCCCAGGGCAGAGATCCATGTAGCCATATCCTATGTGTGAATAAAACTGACAGGGCTCAGGGGACCGTTCCTGTATTAGTTTTCTTGTGGCTACTGTAACAAACCACTGAAGATGTTGTGACTTCTCATGGTCATTTTATTACTGTGTAGTGCTAGAGGTCAAACGGCCCAGATAAGCTTCAGTAAGTTAACTAGTAGAAGTCATCAAGATTCTCCTCATCTCAGAGGGCCCAGGGAGGTGTGCAACTCCAGCAGCTACCTGGCATTCCAGTTGGTGAACTGAACAGTATCAATGGCATCTCTCAGCAAGATTCTCCTCATCTCAGAGGGCCCAGGGAGGTGTGCAACTCCAGCAGCTACCTGGTATTCCAGTTGGTGAACTGCACAGTATCAATGGCATCTCTCTGACCTTAGCGTCTGTATGTCCGTGATTTATCTTCTGCCTCCTGCATTTACATTATCCCTCAAGGTCTCAAACGTATCTTCAAGTCTACTTGTCTTGTGAGATGTATTTTTGTCCAGGTACTGAAGAGAAACAGGGGACATTTAGTGAGTTATTATCTGCCCGTTCTCTTGACTTGCAGTCATTGTGCAGTAAGAACAACAGTAGGAAGGGATTACGAGTCTGAGGTAACAACCTACCTTTGATGTATTGAGCAGATTCTATTAGAAACCCTAAGGAGACACTGTCACCTCTAGATGAAGGCATAAATGCAGTTGTCATCTTCTTGGTGACAGCCATCATGATCCTAGTTGACAGCTATAAACTCTCTAGGAACAGCGTCCAAGACGCTGAAGCTTCAACTGAGTTCACTTTTGCTAGAGGCAAGTATCTGACTTCATGACAAAAAACAAAATATGTAATGTTTTACATTATATAGGTAGCATAATTGTGGCTTCATTGACTTATCTCTCTTAGGACATAAAGAAATATTCCTTTTGTAGAGTTCAGTTACCAATATGCAATATATATGTGTATAATGTTTGAATAATACCTGTTTTAGAAATTATCTAAACAAATTAAATATCCAGGCAAGACAGAATGATTAATTGTATTCACATATTCTTTTTTACAATTGAAAATGCCTTATTGCCATTGCTTATTATAAACATGTGCTAGAAAGTTGAAGCACTTCCAAATATCAATGAAACCTCATTTAATATTCAGTTTTTAATTTCATTTGGAAGCACTGAGCTTGAACTCTATTTAACTGTAGGGTCCTAATATTGGTGGGGAATAGAAATCTAATGTAAGAGCCCGAATGTCTTTTCCGAATTTAAACTGAGAGTCACCTCCATTTCTCTCCTTTCTCTTCTACCTTTAAATGTTTTTCAAGTATAATTGAATCCATTTCTCCCAAGAAACAGATGTGCTAGGTGTGGGTAGATTGTTCTGCCAATCCTCCATGGCGAGCGATGAGTGTGGGTCTCATTCCTCCAGACATACCTGTAACTAACTAAAGGGCAACTGCACTGGCAGGAGCTTTTGCTCTCATAGAAACGTTTTCATAATTGGATTATTTCTTCTACCAATCTGATTATTTCCAGAAAACCTAAAGTATCGGCCCCTTTTCCTTAATAGAATGTTATGGAGACGTGATTATTATTCTGAAGCTAATAACTGAGAGGATCTAAGCCAATAAATTAAAGTCACCAAACCATTCAATCATGTTATTTGAGTGGAAGTTGTTAAAATCGAAAGTAAGTACCAAGCCCAAGGACACAAGATCTTCTGCCTCCTCTGCCCCAGCAGCCTCTCCTTCAGCCTCTGCCCTAGTGCCTCCCCTTCACCCTCTGCCCCACCAGCCTCCCCTTCATCCTCTACCCCAGCAGCCTCTTCTCTACCCTCTGCCCCAGCAGCCTCTCCTCTACCCTCTGCCCCAGCAGCCTCCCCTTCACCCTCTGCCCCAGCAGCCTCCCCTTCACCCTCTGCCCCAGCAGCCTCTCCTCTCCCCTCTGCCCCAGCAGCCTCTCCTTCACCCTCTGCCCAGCAGCCTCCCCTTCACCCTCTGCCCCAGCAGCCTCTCCTTTAGCCTCTGCCCCAGCAGCCCGGCCTTGTCCTCCCAATCGAGCACTCCTGTTGAGTGATGCTAAAGCTATTGTCTCTCATGAAAGCCTATCGTGCTGTTGTTCAGCTTCATGCCTTCATTTTTTTAAAGATTTTTTGAAATTTATCACATATTATTATATACTGTGAATTTCATTATAGTATTCTCATATATGTTTATATTTGATCAGATTTCAAGTTTTTTTTTTCCCTTTTGGTAATTTCATACATATATCCACAGAATTTATCTCTCTCTCTTCTTGCCCTATTTTTCCCCTTTTTTTATCCATTAAAATCTAGTTACAGTTCACCCTATGAGCATGAGCCTGTGGGAGGAAGCATCCTTTCCTGGAATGTGGGCAGCCATCAGTGGCTGCACCTCTAAGAAGAGTGCCTCCCCTCATTAGCTATGCACAGTTCCTCCGTGAGGGGTGGGTCCTCTAAGAAGAGTGCCTCCCCTCATTAGCTATGCACAGTTCCTCCGTGAGGGGTGGGCCCTCTAAGAAGAGTGCCTCCCCTCATTAGCTATGCACAGTTCCTCAGTGAGGGGTGGGCCCTCTAAGAAGAGTGCCTCCCCTCATTAGCTATGCATAGTTCCTCAGTGAGGGGTGGGCCCTCTAAGAAGAGTGCCTTCCCTCATTAGCTATGCACAGTTCCTCAGTGAGGGGTGGGCCCTCATGGCATACCAGCCTGGCTCTGTTCAGAAGGCACTGATCACACCACCTCTCCCCGGACTCTGGCTTCTGCCTTCTCCCCTTCCTCACAGCCCCATCCTTCTGTCTGTCACCTACACTAATAGGCCTTCCTACACACATTTCAGGATTAGCTCCACGTCCATCCTAGGAAGTTGTTGCTGTAGGATGAGGTTACTCAGAATTATATAGCTGAGCCCCAGGAAAGAAATTCTGTGTGTATAGATTGGTTGTCAAAGTGAAAGCAAGGTATTTTCAGAGGAGAGATTAAACAAATTAATACATCATGCATGTGGCAGGCCAGCCATGTGGGAAACTTAGTTAAAGACCTGATGTCAGGGTGAGAGGGGATAGCCTGTGAGCCATGGCACATGACACTTGTGTTTGGGAGCCCAGCTCACATAGAGGGAGGTCTATGAGAAAGCATATATACATAAGTAGTAGTAGTGTTTATCTGAGAAGCAATCACAGTAGGTTGTATATTTTTAACTTCAAGAAGAGGGTCTCAGGCTGTAGCCTAGAATATTCTAGAGTATCTGCACCCAATAAGTAGTCTCAACAATATGGTAAACACTGAAGAGCTAGGACATATTGGAACACATAATTTAGCTGCTTCTTTCCATGAGTCGATTTTAAATGGAAAGTAAAAAAAAAATCAAAACTAAGCTATCTAATTTTTCTATTTATAGTTAAGGGAAAGACAAATGATAATGCCACATGAGGGGTTATGCAATTTAATCATCCACGTGTTCAGAGTGAAGTGAATCTTAGGGCCGTGGTAATTGTCGTAGTTGAAATGTCATGAGTATTTATTTATTTATTTATTTATTTATTTATTTATTTTTGCCTTGGAAAGCTTCAAGGATTTTACTTCAAGATAATGAGATTAGCTATCTTGTGAGCAAGATGCCTGCACGGGAAGCTTGCCAGCTTTCACCCACTGCTGATCCTAAATATGTTTTTGTCTAGGTGGCACAGGACGTTCTGCTGTTTCCAGGCATAGAGTTATGGTTTCTCCAAAGTCGTTGCTTTTGGCCCATATTTGTCTTCTGATTTCTGGATTGTCTTAGTTACTTTTCTATTGATGCAAAGGGACTGCATGGCAAACTATAGAACAGTTCATTGGGTTTGCAGTTCCAGGAGGTGAGCTCATGACCACCATCCTGGGAAGCAAGTCAGTAGGCAGTCAGGCATGCATGGTGCTGGAGTCATAGCTGGGAGCTTGAATCTTGATCCACAAGCAAAAGGCACAGAAAGAGTTAACTAGGAATTGCATATGCTTGTGGAACCGCAAAACTGACCCCCAAGTGACACACCTCTAACAAGACCACACCTCCTGATCCTTCTCAAATAGTTCCACCACTTGAGGTCTAAGAGTCTATGGAGGCCATTTTTATACAAACCACTACACAGATGTTTCTACATGTTTATAAATCCCAACTTATTTGCCATCATCTTTTGATCAATGATTATATTCTTCTAATGCATGAATTATGGTTCTTGTAGAAAATAAAGTAAAGTTGTTTTTATTTGCAAAAGCTGGATGCACACTACTAGAAAACTCCATTGATGTAGTCTGTCTGTGCAAGTTTGTAATAAAATTGTGTGCCCTTGCTTATCTAGGATATAGCATTAAAAACCTTGTAAAAATGTTTTGTAAGAACCTTCACAGGGCCAAGGTCCTCTCCTCACATTGATGATTGAATTTGCAATCCTCCACTATATACGCGCTGCCAGAACAATCAGACCCCTCCATGTGCAGTCCTTGGTTGGTGGTTGAGACCCTGGGAGCTGTGAGAGTACTAGTTAGTTCATATTGTTGTTCGTCCTAAGGAGCCGCAAACCCCTCAGCTCCATTGATCCTTTCTCTAACTCCCTCACAGGTTCTGTGCCCCAGTGTAGGGGAATGCTAGGGCCAAGAAGTGGGAGAGGGTAGGGTGGCAGGCATGGGGAGGGGGGAGGCAGCAGGGGTTTGTTTTTGTTGTTTTTGTTTGTTTCTTTGTTTTTTGGAGGGGAAACTGGGAAAGGAGAAATTTACATGTAAATAAAGAAAATATCTAATTAAAAAAAATGTTTTGTGAGAATAATTTTGTAAAACAGTTGTTGTTCTTGGGAAAACTCTGGTAGAACCTACCAGTGTTTCTTGACTGCTGATTTTCTCCGTTTTCCATTTGTTTGTTTGTTTGCTTGTTTTTTAAAAAATAAAACACCCAAATTAATCATTCAGATTTTTCTTTGATGTAGCTGAAGTTATGAAATACTTCTGCGACACTCCAATGTAGAGCTAGACCATTTGAATTTTAAAAATAATTTACTAATTAATTACTTAAGTTTTGTAGTGATAAAGTTGGAACCCAAGACCCGTACTTGCTAGGCAAGTACATAACCCAAGACAAAAACAAAACAAAACAAACAAAAACAACCCCCCTAAACAAACAAGAAACTTATGCCATGGTTTAGATATTTATGATTTCCGCTCCTGAGAATCCATTTAAAATACACACATACATACATATATACATACATACATACATACATACATATGTATGTACATAAATACATAAATACCTCTATGCATTTAGAACTATGATTTCACCAAAAAATTATGGCCAAAACTGAGACTTAAATTTTTTTAAAAAAATTACTTATGTGTTGAGAAGTAAAGAGAGTGTTCAGGCTGGCTGGCTGTGATTGATTGCATCTGTGCTCTTCTCCATTGTCTGGACTGACTGGTGACATTTGTCACTGTGTGCTACACTTCTGAAGTTGCATCCTGCCCCTAGTGGCTGCCTTGTGTAGTTGAATGGGCCCCATCGTCGTGTGTTCCAACAGGAGCCTCATGAACATTCCCACAGCTATGTTCATGTCCCCAAAGCGTCAGACATATTCAAATAAAACTCTGCATATGGCAGTGTGTCCTATAAGTGCAATGAAACAATAAAAATGTGAATAAAAGTGTTAAAATAACTACTTCCAATGACTGCTTCTGAGAGAGAGAAACTGGTTTTCTTATACAGAGTGGCACTAGGTAGGACAGCCACCCCAGGGAAGGAAGGCCCATGCCTGGGAACAAGTGCCAACACTAAATGGCCCCAGATTTTGCTTGTATTCTCTATTTTTTTGTTTCTTTTTAATTTTTGTGTGCTTTTTTTTTGAGATATAAACACTATAAAATGGGATGGATCTGGGAGGAACTGGGGGAGGGAAAATATGATCAAAAATTTCTATGAAACTTTAAAAAATAAACAAGTAAAATAAAATGAAAACAAATAAAAAATAAAAACATAATTCACTCAGAATGATGTTAGAATAATTATCCAAGGAAAGTTCAAAGTAACTGAATGAAGATCTGGTAGGAAAGAATAAGAGACGTCAGGCCATTACTTCACACATAAATAAGGAAACTGCACTCTTGCATATGGAAATCTGCCTTTGCACATAACAGGAGGAATGTAGCAGGCGAGTTCAATTTCATAATGATAGCAATTTCCCATAAGATACAGAGGCTTACATTTGCCATGTGTCCAACGTTTACAAAAAAAAAATTGGGGACAAGTGAAACTGAGTAGAGTACAGGAAGAAGCAGCACTTTCTTGGTAGGAAGTTCAAGGTAAAGAAATGTTAACTTATTGTAGTAACTCTCTACACACCGCTCAAATCTCAGCCTAAGTCCCACTGTTGTGAGGGTCAGAGAACACCTGTGAATTTCATATCAGAAAATAAAGCAGAGAAGTGAACATTTGAATCTCAGCAAGAGAACGAAAAGTTGGTAGACGAAAATTGGTTCATCTGGCAATTATTGGGAAAATACAGTGAAAGCAAATTCTCCAAAATTTAGAAGAGACGGAGACTCTAGCACTGAGTGTGAATTAACTCAGGATATTGTGACCTGGCAGGGACTCTGGTTGGATACATCACCTCATCCCATGGGTAGCAAAATAGTCTAGTAGACTGCATGTGTTCTGTTGTTGTTGTTAGTTGTGGTGGTGCTGGTGGTGGTGGTGCATGTGTATGTGTGTGTACATTAATGTTGTGGCTTAAGGTCAACCTCAGGTTTTGTTCTTTAAAGGATGAACCATGAACTACACCATGTTTAGTTGTGACAGGGTCTTGATTTTTCCCCAAAACTCCCCAATTTGACCAAGCTCTCTGTCCGTCCAGTAAGACACAGTGATCTGCTCATCTCTCCATTCCCAGAAAAGTTTGCAATCAGGAGCCACCATGCTTGGCTTTTTTTTCTTTAATGTGAGTTCTGGAGATTGAATTAAGTTCTTCAGTATTTACACAGCAAGCACTTTACCAGTTGAGTTATCTCTCCAGTCCTGAATATGTCTGCAAAATAAACAGCTGCTTTTCAAGTAAGTGAACTGGACTCCCTTGCTGCACAGCACAGTGGATCTTTCTTTTGCCTGCTTGGTTGGAATGGTCACAGTATTCACCACTTAGCTTTGTCCAGGGCAGCTGCAAACATCTCAGCTCTTCCTGAGAACAGGTCATTTTGTAACAAGTGTCCATGAAACTGAGACAGCTCTTCTCACTTAGACTCTAGAGTCTGAGTGCTATCTCCTCCACATTTATATTTCAAAGAAACAGCTCCCAAGGCCTTGGGAAAGACATTCACGGGTATAAACTTGACAAAAATTGAGCTGAGTTTTCAAAGCCCATTTATTCTTTAAGGAGCCTTACATTTTAAAGAAAGAAGGCTGATGCAAGTTAGCTGAGGTAGATCCTTTGAGAAAAAGAACAGAGAAGCAACCATCTTATTCACACTCAATGGGGGGAGATTGAAAGCAACCATCTTATTCACACTCAATGGGGGGAGATTGAACCTTTTTTAAAACTGTGTTTATCTTTACAAATTGGATTGTATAATTCAGCTACAAAGTTAATGGGAAATCAGGGTGGTTTTCCAAAGTAATACAGCAGACATTATCCAAAGTCTCAAAATCACTAAATTGTATCTTCTTCTAAGTACATACTGGGTAACAATTATCTCTCTTGATGGATGGTTACTTGGTCAGACAAATTCAATTCATTAACCTACTAATTCTTCAAGGGATATTTAAGTTTTGAAACAGCTACTATCACATTATTCTAATACCACAGTGACCATCAAAGGGTCACCATCTCAGTGATCACTGCACAGTAGCCATCACACATAGACAATCCTGCAGTATCCATCGCACAGTGACCATCACACAGAGACCATCACACATTGACAATCCCACAGTGTCGATCACACATCACATAATGACCATCACACAGTGACTATCACACGGTGTCCATTGCACATGACACAGTGACCATCACACTGTGACAATCCCACAGTGTCCATCACACATGACACAGTGGCCATCACACAGTGACCATCAAACATGACACAGTGATCATCACACAGTGACCATCACACATCACACAGTGACCATCACACAGTGGCCATCGCATAGTGGCCACCATATCCATTTAACAAGTAGGGTCAACAGGAACATGTTGAGATAGTTTCACTTTATCTGAACAATTAATATCTTTTATATCACTTAGTCCATGTGTGAACAATAAAGTAGTCCTACTATTACTATAATAAAAGATTTCATTGCTATTTGGAATAGTTCATTTTCCTTCAAATCATTTTAAATTATTTTATTTTCCAGTTATTCTTTATCAATTTTAGGATATGTTTGCTAATTCTCCTAAAGGCTCTTAGAGTATGGAATAGTATAAGGTTGGTGTAAACATTTTGGGGTAGGATGATATTAGCACATTTTGTGCCTTTCGAGAGCTCCTATTATTAATTTCAATGACATCCTAATTCTCCCTTCCTCCAGATAGGGGAAACATCTGAGCAAAGTGGAGCCTGGGCCCTGGAAGATATGAGGCCAAAGTTGAAGACCCAGGGCACTGGGTTCGGGTCCTCAGAATTCTTTATGTCTCCTCCAAGAAACAGTTTAGGTAAATCTGTCAACTGTACATCATAGTTCTCTACTACACTGACCTTTCAGATGGTCATCTCAAGGCAGAGGACTGAGAGATAGCAAAACCAGGAAGTGCAGCAGAGGAAGGGAGAAAATGAGTATGGGGAATCCACTCAGAATATAGTCAAAGAATGAAAAAAAAGAGAGAAGAGAGGAAAGAGAGGGATAGGTCTAGGTAGGATTGCTGCATTTTTCTTTTACCAAATTATTGGAACCAGCATTCAATATTAAAATAACATTGTGGAGGCGATACACACACATACACACACACACATGTAAGCATTTGAAATAATTATAATTTTCACTGAGAAAAGTTTTAATGGACATAATTACAACAAGAGATTGCTGTAGTAATTTTGAGTATGTAATATTTTATAAATAGAATAAAAATATTTACATATAACAAAATTCCCATTAAGAGATTGAAACTTGAATGAGAAGTTGAAAAAAAGACCTGCATGATAGTCTTTACCTTACTTGTGTTTTATGTGTATTTCCATGTATGAGCACTTGCCTGCATGTTGTATCTGAACCACATGACTTCAGGGCCCACAGGGTCCAGAGGAAGACTTCAGGTCCTCTAGAACTGGAGGCACAAATGGTTATGAAGTCTCCTGATCTGGATGTTGAGAATCAAACCTAGGTCCTTTGCAAGTGCATCAAGGGCTGTTACCCATGAACCATCTCTGCAGCCCTGTGTTTATGTTCTTAGTATTTCTCAGTGTGTGGTCAGTATGGAGGAGAAGGAGCCTCAGATGGAAACATTGTTTAATGTATGAAGAGTGACCCATAAAAGAAGACAGTGGGTGAGGGTTTACAGTGTTATCCATTAAACACCCTCAACACACAGTAACCTGAGCTCATAAGTAGTATGCTACTTTGTTTTACAGCATATCTGATGTAAGATGTTGCAGTTCTTACTTAGGAGGATGGATCAATTTATTTTAGCCATTTTGTTCATCATTTATTATTTGATTACAACATATGCTCAGGCAGGGGCGGGTCTTAAACTCAGAAATGTTTCACCCACTGAAGGGCAAGCTGAGCACTTGTATTATTTCATCTTTTAATTACTATGCAAGGCATGGAATTATAATTAAGTGCTTAATCACTATCAGTCATAAAGTTTATACAGTCAGGAAACTTTGGCTAAATATATTCATACCTAAGGAATAAATGTATTTTATTCAGAAGTTAAAGGCTGTTTTTCAATTTGGGAGGAGATAAAAACTGGATTATTCTTTCATTACACTGTGTTCCCCATGCCTGCCTATGGCAAGAAGATTAATATTAACATATTTGCCAAGTTCTGTTTGAGTATTTAAAACTGTAATGTAGTTTTAATCAAGTAGATTCCATGTGAGATTCTTATCATATCTTCCTGATGTAAAAAGTGACTCCCCCAACCCTAGAGCTGAAGAGATAATGTTGTATACCATTGTATTTTTTAACATAAGAAAAAAAGTCTCTGCTGGTTCACAGAACATAAGCACCATTGTACCATGTCCTACTTTGAGATGAGTCTCTCAAACAAGGATGGTGCTGGAAGGGTCCCCACAAAGGAGCCCTTTCTTCATGAAAAAAAATCTCTATTTTGGATCTTATCGTATGGTGACTATTGTTAAAATTATAATTTAAAAGCAGAACCTCAGTGCTGGAAAATTGTTTGGAAGGAGAGGAGAAAGTGTATGTGTGTCAGTGTATTTTTGTGTGCGTCTCTATGTGTATATCTGTGTCTTTGTATGTCTTTCTGTGTGTGTATTGTGTCTATGTGCATGTATATATATGTGTGTGTGTTTGTTTGTTTGTATGTGTGTGTCTGTGGATGTGCCTCTGTGCAATGTGTGTCTGTATGAGTGTCTGGTACATTTGTGTGTCTGTTTGTGTCTATGTGTGCCACTCTGCTGTGTGTGTGTGTGTGTGTGTGTGTGTGTGTGTGTGTGTGCATGTGTTTAGTTAGGCTTAGAGTTTTTTAAGTAGCTTCATGGCAGTAGTTAGGTAGCCTCATAAAGCCAAACTACCAGAAAAGACCCAGCACACTTAGACTCTGGCTTGTATCCCCTAAAACTGAGAGTAAAGGAGACGGAGAAGTTACAGCTCTGAGTTGGAACTCTGGAAGGCATGCAGACCTCAGAGTCTCCCATGGTTCCAGAGTCGCTGCCTGCAAATACTCATGCAGCAACAACTCAATGAACAATTTTTTTCTGGGGCAAAACAGCCTCAGTTTGGGTGACAGTGGTGTGCATGTCACATCGAATGATGTAAGAAACTAGCCCAGCAATTGTGATTTGCTATGAGGGCCAAACGATTACAACTGCAATCCTCTGTGAAAGAAGCTTTAAAAAAAAAGTCCCCCAGAGTATGGGGAAGAGAAGCTATACACTGCTGCAGAGTCCAGCGGTGACGGCAGCGTGGCAGCAACAACCAATCAATATTGTAAGGTGATGAGTGGGTGTCCGGGCATCCTGGACACCAAAGCAGACGTGGCTTCTTCAATTGAGCAATTTTTTAAAGTACTACCAACAATACATTTTTTTCCATTAGAGGAAAGGGCCGGTACAAACAGATTCTCAGAAGTGGAGGCGCAGGAGTACAACGAGACAGTTGTGACATGTTCAGCCTGGTGCTTGGTGTCAGCAAATGCTCAGTAAGTTTTAGCTGCCGTTGCCATTGTTAGAGAGAAGATCAACGTTCAGAGTGGCTGTCTGTCCTAGTAACTTGGTCCCATGGCTGTTTGGCTGGGGCTGTAGACTGAATGTACTGACCATCTGACAAGTGCTGGATTTTAAAAAATCAAAACTGGACCACATCACGGGCTACTTATTCTTGTCAGTAAACAGAGGCTTGCAGATCAGTTTTCTCCACACCCCACCCACCATTCACTGTGGCCCAGTGAACTCCATCACATCTGCTCCTGACAGGCATTCCCCACTTTTGTAAAATTTCCTGCTTTTGTTAAAAGGTTTGTTTTACTGTTTCTAATCATGTGTAGAGGTGTGTGTGTGTGTGTATGTGTGTGTCTGCATGTGGCTATGTGTGGCTGCGTGTGTATGTGTATGTGCATGTGGCTGTCTCTGTGTGCATGCATGTGGCTGAGTGTGTGTCTGCATGTGGCTGTGTGTGTGTCTGCATGTGGCTGTGGCTGTATGTGTATGTGTGGCTGTGTGTGTATATGTGTGTGTGTATGTGTGTGTGTCTGCATGTGGCTATGTGTGGCTGCGTGTGTATGTATATGTGTATGTGGCTGTCTCTGTGTGCATGCACGTGGCTGTGTATCTGCATGTGGCTGTGTGTGTGTCTGCATGTGGCTGTGGATGTATGTGTATGTGTGGCTGTGTGTGTGTGTGTGTGTGTGTAGAGTTGCCCATGAAGACCAGATACAGACACATATGACTGAAGTTACAGATGCTTGTGAGTCCCCATGCCTGACATTGGTTCTGAGGACTGAACTTGGGTCCTCTGCCAGAGCAACACATGCTTCTCATAGCTGATCTGTCTCCTTAGCCCCCACTTGCATTCTTTCTCCCTTCTCTAAGCTGTTCTGTATGCCTGGGATGGATTCATTTCAGCACTTGGAATTATGTATGCCACTTTTATCCTTGCGGAAGTAGTTTCTTAAGGACGCTTAATTGTAATACTATAGTGCTAGAGGCGGGCATGTGTGTACACGTATGGATGCGTGTGAGCATGTGTGAGTATGTGTGCATATTCATGTGGTACAGCAAGTGTTTTGATGCAATGTTTCATCCTTTCTAGCATGGTCATGGTGACATGTGTGATGGTGTGTTTTTGTGTGTGTGTGTATGTGTGTGTGTGTGTGTCTGGACATATGCCTGTAGTACAGCAAGTGTGTTGGTATAATGCATGGCAGCATGTTAGTTGCAAACTGCCACGTGACACTTGTGTCTCTTGCTAGTGAAGCATGGAGAAGAATCAGCCATGGAAGCCTTCCATTGAGTCACCACAGACTCCAGTGGGGCGTTTGCAGTGAGCAATGACCTCTAATGACTGATAAGGACTAAATCCTTGATTCCATGACAGTTTAATATTGTCCATTCCACCTGCACCTTAGAGTCAGTGGACAACTTGGAAACTCTAAAAATGAAGAAGCTGAGGTAAAAACAAACAAATGCACACCTACCACTCTTCCTTAAATATCTATAGAGTTTGACCTGTATGAAATTTCAATTTGTGCTTCCTATGAGCCCTGGAACCTAAGAAATGCCCTTTCTACACAAGAAAATAACCTTTCTATAAAAGGAAATGCATGATTTCTATACCTGTAACAGTAACTTAAGGACACCAAGGAGCAGGTTTAAGCATTTCTATTGCAGACTGAATCTATTTTAAATTTGCTGTCAGTGGAGATAGTGTGACGGTAGAAATCCTGCTGCCTGGCATCTTAAACTTTCTTCCATAGCCCAAGCTCCTTAATTTAATATGGACTTAATAAAATATAGAGATAACTCTCAGGCAGGGTCTAGCTGCCTTCTTAGCACATATGTAGTTCTACCACAAGTCTCTGTGTCTTCTGTATTCTCCCACCTTTTTAATTCTAAATAAGATCCATGAACACAGCTGACATAAAACTGCTGAAACCTGTTGACATTTAATCCAGATTGTGAGCACCTAAATATCACACAAAACCTGCTTTATACTTCCTTCAGAGACATTTAGAGTCTGGATTCCCAGTTGCCCAAGAAAATTTCAAGTGTTTTAATAGCTTTAATGTGTATATATATGTGTCTGCCTGTGTATGTGCTTGTGCACGTATGTGTGAGTGTGTTTAACCCTTTGGTCAAGTTCTCCACAAACACTTTTTCATATTCTTACAAGACAGGCAGGCCCACTTAGTAGGTCATGCAGGTTGAAAGTCATTGCCAACGTCTTCCCAGTGGCTGTTATAAGTCCCTGATTTGAAGCATAGATGTTTGCTAGAACATCAGTGTTTCAGTGGCAGAAACAAGAGACTCACCAGCAAGGAGAGTGTTCAAGTAAGAGAAAACTCATTTGTCTAATGGCTTCCTATAGCTATACAACAGTCTCCATTGAACATATTCAACAGTGAAAGAACACATGACCATCCAGGGTGTGGGCAGTAGGATCTTAGAGCTACTAAGATAAGACAGCTACTCATTTGTCTTATTTTGTTTTTTGTTGGTGTGTATGTGTGTTTGTGTGTGTGCCTGTGATTGTATATATGTGTGTGTTTATGTGTGTGTTGTATGTGTTTATATGCATACTTATATGTGTATATGTGTATACATGTGTATGTGTGTATACATGCATGCACATGTGTGCATGTGTGTGTGCTTATGTGTGTGCATGTGTGTGTGCTTGTGTGTGTGCATCTGTGCATGCATATGTGTTTATATGTTTATGTGTGTGTATGTGTGTGTTTATATGTGTGTTTATGTGTGTTTGTGTGTATGTGTTTATATGTGTGTTTATGTGTGTTTGTGTGTATGTGTTTATATGTGTGAAGACAACATTTGTTATTTCTGTCACATTATACCATGTTTTTGTTTTGTTTTGTTCAGTTTGTTCTTGCAAGACAGGGTTTCTCTGTGTAGCCCAGGAACTCACTCTGTAGATCAGACTAGCCTTGAACTCAGGGAGTATATCTGTCTGTTTCTGCCTCTCCTGAGTGCTGGGAACAAAGGCATGTACCACAACTGCCTGACTGTTTTTTGTCTCTCTGTTTGTTTGTTTAGCATAGAACATTGAACATAAACTAAGTGATAGGGTATGCAAGGTGGCAACATAGAGGATCCACCTGTCTCTGTCCACGCCTCAGTGTTAGGACAGCAAAGCAAATGTTAGCATGCACAATAATCAGAAGAAGGCATAGGGGGATAATCCTGCAACAATCTTAAAACTCCTACAAGCAATCCTAACTTACAACAGTGAGGGACACAAACATTCACACGGACACACCCACATAGGCATATACATGAGCACACACAAACACATATTCACAGTCTCTCTCTCTCTCTCTCTCTCTCTCTCTCTCTCTCTCAATAATACACATACACACACAAACACATGAGCACACATATACACACAGACACATGAGCACACATATGCACACACATATACACATGAGCACACATATATATACACACAAAGACACACATATACACATGAGCACACATATACACACATATATCAACACACACAGGAACACACACAAGCACACAGATAAAAAAGTAGGGAATTGTTGGGAAAAGAATTTCAGTGGAAGAAAGAGGAGAATGAGATAGACCATTAAGGCTAAAGTGACTAAAATTGATTTTTATTCAGATATAGAACTGACAATAAAAAATAAAAGATAAAAACTCATAAGGACACATTATAAAGAATATTCAGAAATATCCTTGATTTTATGTCAGCATTGATAATGTCTGGTTATTATTTATTTTGTATTTCCTAAACTTTTCATGAGCATGTGTTATATACATTTCATTTCTCAGGAAATGATTTTCCTGAATTTGGAATTTTATATTCACTTCACTGATTTTAACATGAAAAATGCTTTCACAGTCTTGTGTGAGCATTGCAATCTTTAGTAATGTATTTATTTTTTCTTCTCAACAATAAGCTACATCCTCTCCTGGGCAAATTGTTTGAAGTTGTCATCATTCTGGGATTTATCACCCCAGTGCTGTTGAGAGGCCTAGAAGGATCATGACCATTAACTTTAAAATTAGCCCTACCCTGGAGCAGTTTCTGCTGAGGAGAGGAGACATTTTTACCTCCAATTTGTCATTTTTACAGTAACAGAATTATATAATGCATATAAATTTTAGGAATCAGTTTTCATTAGGAGAAAAACTTTCCCTTGGATGAGGGGGACTTCTCTTACCTTGTCCCAACTGAAAGTGAAGCTGGGCTTTGGGGAATCTTTCTTGTGATAGTACCCAATCTCCATGCCTGTGACTTACAGAAGGTTTATCTGTGCCTGGTAGATAAACCTTTGATGCTTAAGTTTTGATTGATTGGATGCTGTGATACAGAATTGCAGATAAAAACCACGGTTGGCATTGATGAACTTGGACTGGGTGTGTTCCCTAAGACTCACAGAGTAGATATAGAAATTCATGTCTAACCCAGACTACTGGAAATGCTGGGTAAAAACAAACCAAAGGAAGACTGATATGAAGAAATTAGAAAAAAAACCTAGAGAACAAAACCCAACAGTGCTTCTTGAGCCTTTCCCTCTTATGATGCAGTTGAAGATGCCAAGGCATGATGTAACCTTTTGTTTCTATCCTCTCTGTGGACAACATTATGGCCACATTTTCCATAATATAGGAGTATGGTTGAGTGAAGAAATATTCTTTGTTACTTCAGGTAGAATAGGAAAGGGGAATATAGTTCTTGGTCATAACTATGATATTCCTGAAAATGATCCGAGTTCCTTAATCTGGAGGAAGAGAAGATAGTGGCGTTCTCATGGAGGACCTTGCCTTTGGTGTTTACCATTTATTAAAACAATCGGCTGGGGGTGGCGCACACTTTAATCCCAGCACTTGGGAGGCAGAAGCAGGTGGATTTCTGAGTTCAAGGCCAGCCTGGTCTACAGAGTGAGTTCCAGGACAGCCAGGGCTACACAGAGAAACCCTGTCTCAAAAAACCAAATCAAACCAAACCAGACCAAACCAAAACAGTTGAGTTCCCTCCACCCTGCATGATAGGACCGATGGAGTTGCTAGCTTACACATGGCACTAAGCTGTGTCATGTGAATATGAAAACATAAACCTTTTCATCTTCTGATTTCAACATTTAAAATGTTGAATTATCTATTTTAAATAAGGGAAAATCAGCCCTGAATGAAGTGGGCTAGGAATCTCCACCTTTCGGACATCTCCGTGTTCATCTCAGACCTTCACATTATTCACAGATGTGTTCTACTGAGTGAACCACTCCCTACATGTCCCCAGATAAGGGACTGTGTCAAGGAGGGATCCATATGTCACGTGGGGCAGGAGACCAGGCAATAGAACAAATGCTTCAGAGAATGTAAGCAAGTGGACTAGAAGCATCTCTGAAGGTTTTCAGCAACCTTCCTCTGGTGCAAATGTAAGGGAATATGAATCTGTGATGGGAAGTCAGAGGATAGAGCCATGCTGCTAAGTCTAATCATGTGACCCAGGGTAGGTAACTACAGTTGTCTATTTAGACTAATTGTATAGGGCATGGAAAATGCCATTTCCTTCTTAAAATTTATTTTATTATTTTTATCACTTAATATGTACTGGGTATTCTGCCTGCATGTATTTGCCTACTTGTAAGCCTGACATCAGAAGAGCGACATCAGATCCCCTAGGACTGGAGTTAAAGATAAAGTGGGCCTCCATGTAGGTTCTCTGAATTGAACCCTGGTCCTCTTGTAGAGCAACCAATGCTCTGAACCACTGAGTATCGCTCCAGCCCAAGAAAATGGCATTTCTTCATATTCAAAAACAAATTTTCTTCAGTGTTATGGTAAATTTCAATTTATATTAAGTTTTATAGAGTTCTAAGAAAGGACAGTTCAGAGATAAAACACATATTTTTCAGAAAATTACAGATGTCTGCTAAAATTCCATCAACAGTGTAATTTGGCTCTCAATTAGATATAATGTTAAGAACGGAAGAGACGCCAGGCAGTGGTGGCGCACGCCTTAATCCCAGCACTTGGTAGACAGAGGCAGGTGGATTTCTGAGTTCGCGGCCAGCCTGGTCTACAGAGTGAGTTCCAGGACAGCCAGGGCTATACAGAGAAACCCTGTCTCAAAAAACCGAAAAAAAAAAAAAAGTCTTTGTGTTGACCAAAAGTTGCTCTTTCCCAAATATTATGCCTGTCTTATTTTGCTGAAGGTTTTCAAGGTTTTTAAAAAATATATAATTGCTTGCAATCTTCATCAAAGCTTCATTTTGTGTTTTCTTGTTTTATAAAACAAAATATTCACATAATTTGAAAATATTGTCTCACTCAATTAACTCAAATCATCCTCCCCAGTAATTCATGGAGAGTCCATGTCATTGCCTGTACTGAGGTAACTGGATACACAAAACGGAATCAGCTAATTGGAGGTTATTCTGAAAATTGCTATTTAAATGCAAATGTTAAATATTTGAGTCCACAGATTATCACACTTTGATGTTATTCAATCAATACCACCTTTGTCTGAAGTATTTTCTGTGGAAAAACTTACCAATTTTCAGTTCTCATTCTCTTAGCTGTTTCAAAACTCAAGATGCTTCAAAGCACGGAGCTGCCCAGTCACACAGTTTTTATATAGATTAGGAATTTAGCTCCAATTAAAAACATTTCCTGCAGCAGATGCTTCCCATGAGTAGAGATATTTGATTTAACACGTATTATTAGAAAATCAGAATAAAACTGTGGATGATGTCTGAGTCATCACCTCACTCTTTTGTTTAGTACATTTATTTCCTGGCCTTTTCTAGCCTCTGTAAAGATAGAATTCCGTTTTTCCTTTCCATCAGGACTTATTTTCAGCATCCTAAACACTAAACAGCACAAGGTTCATCACAGGCTGAGATGTTTTAGAAAGATGCGTATGAAATGGCTTGACTGAAAAATCTCTGCTTGAGCCAGAAGGCGACAAAGCAGGAAAGCACTCACAGACAGGAGCAAGATCCTCTGTTCATGCCCAGCACCTCAGATGAATGAATAAGTAGATGGTCCTCCATTTTATTTTGACAATGTAAAAGTTACATTAATCCTTACGTTTTTAAAAGACAGCACAAATCTAGTAAGTCCAACACGTTTTCACAGCTGACATCTGATCCATTCGCTGTTTTTCTCAGCAGTATGATCGCATGTGCCTGGAACACGGAAGAGAAGCGTCACGTGCTTTGGCTCAGTTTCAGAGGGATCCACAGGGAAAGGGAATCCTGTGCCTTCAATGGCCTCTCCTCCTTTGTTTATCACACCTGTCGTCTCAGCCCATGGAGGGTGCTGGTCCTTTGTGGTGGGTTTCTCTCTAGCCTAGTTGATCCCCTCTGAGACTCCCTTATAGACACAGCTACATGTGTACCATGGTTGTCTCCTCCGTTATCCTAAACTGTCAAGTTGACTATAATGACTAACCAACAGAAAAAATGTTTTCTCAATTGTCCTCAAACTGAAATTTAAAATAAATGGTTCAATTGGAAGCTAGGAAAAAATGAAACATTTCATGATTTACAGAAGTAATTTCCTTTTATTTCTTATGTCTGTTGGGAATAAAACAACTGTAACTGACAGGCTTTTAATTTGAGCTATCTGAAGATGGTGTTGCTGTCGACACCTGTCAGGGTTAAGCACCTGTCGCACCAGTGACAGGTCACATTTAAATTCCAACATGAACAATGGAGGAGTAAAGGCCTTGGACTTGGCTGAGTTCTACAGTGTAGTCCTTCAAGATGAGGCCTCTAGACTGAGTGTCAGCCTGGAACTCACAGGTTCTCAGGCTTAACTCAGGCGGATGTCCTAACTATGGAGCCTGAAAGCTTTGCCTGGATCTCCAAGAACTGTACTTGAATTACAGATTCTTTTTGATATAAGCCTTTAATGCAAGCTACTCCTAAGGTATGCCTAAGGGAAACACTTAAGAAAACGATCTGATGTTAAAAAACAAAACAAAACAAAAAACAACCCTTGCTTTTCTATTGAATAACTTATGCTTACATTTGCATAAATAATTGAAAGTCAGATGAATTAATATATATTAATATGTTTAACTGTGTTTGAAAAATAGAGGATCATGGTGAAACTAAATTAAATACTTGAGTATACTGCTCTGAGGTGGAAATATAGAGCAAATATAGTGTTTAATGAGTATCACTATAGCCAAGTAGCAAAATGATTCCTTTATATGATTTACTGAGGTCTTGACTTACAAGGCAAAAAGAAACATTCTTGTCTCATCATTATATTTTTAAAAGATCCTTAATAGTTAGTAACTCTAGTCAATAATTACTAGGTATAAATAACTCACCTTTGAAACAAGAGGTTACTAGAACATTCTTGCTATTCACCTTGGGTTTTTTGTTTATTTTTATTTTGTTTTGTTTTATTATTGTAGTCTACACCTAATACTGGCTTCCTGAATGCCTTTGAACTCATGCTATGTCCTCAGTTTCCCAAGTGTTGGGAATTCTCATCTACATTTCAGGCAGCATGTCTCTTTTTCAGTGATATTTTAATGAAGGAAGGATTATAACAGTCTATTGGACATTTTATATAAATCAGTATTTTCTACTTAATGTTCCTCTTCATGAAGATATCCATTTTAACTTCCAGAAACATCTCTGAGGAGGGTTTATACTCCAGAAGAGTATAGTTTATATATATTTCTCATTCTGTATTGTTTGAGATATTTGAGTGTTTATATATTTGTGTTTTAATGGGTCCTAAATACCCACATACAAGATTCCATGTCTCCTTTCCTAAATGAAATGGGGAAAGACTATCCATTTTCTGAATATGTGGGATCAATGAGAGAGTTAAAATGCTGACTAGTTTGTAACTGTTGATCTAGAGAGTAATTTGGAAATCATAAGCACACATGAAAGACAACCATTTTGTAAAATCTTCTTTCCATACTTTCTCCTTCAAAATGGATTTCTGAACATGAGGACCATGTCCTTTAGCATGGAGTTGAAAGAAAATACCAAGAGTATATTTTGAAAAGGATAGTAATGTTAAAGCAAGAACTTTAAATCTTTTTCTGGAACATTGTCAAACCACTGGAAGGAGAACACACAAGAATCAATCAAGTTCATCTGTAACAAGTTCAATTACATAACCTCATAGTAACTGCTCCAAATTTAGCCTTTCAAGATGGGCATCATTTATCTCATCAGCCTTATATGCCAATCCCTGAGTGATCTAGGGGGTGTTAAAATTTCCTATAAATAGAAAGTCATATTAATATTATATTTCAAAGTGTCTTCTTAACCCCTTTTTTACTTTGACCAGTAGCAAATTTGGCTGATGCTGTGGCGAGGGTTCTACTGATAAATTTAAGGAAAGGTACAAGATTTTTGTCCCAAACATGAAGTAAGGACGTGAACCCAATGCCACAGGTCTGGGAAGCTTCAACGTCAAAATTAAGGGAGCCATGTACTAATAACAACCACTGTTTAAAATGTGAACAGAAATTCAGACAGACTAGGAAACACATTTGGTATGGATCCTCAGGCTTTCCTTCAAGGACAAAGCTGTACCCCAAAGAGTCATTCTTCATTGGATTATATCACGGTATCTCCTGAACATGCTTGTCTGTGTCAGGAGTACCATGTGAGCACAATGAAGATTGGAAAGGTCCTGATTTCTAGCACCATCCTCTGTCCCCAAGGGACAGTTCAACAGAAAGTAGACACTTCAATGAACAGCACAGTGTGAGCACGTAAAGAGTGGGCTGCATTCATTCAATATGATCTATAACTTTATCTCAGGTCTGAAGTAAATTTGCACTCTGTATAGCACACAGGCTTATACTAGCATCAGTGGAACATGGAATGCACATCAGTACCTAGAAACTTCCTTAGCAGTTATTTCCTCCAGTTATCTCCCGGGTTCAGAGAAACAGGGAAATACAGTAGTCAGGACAAAGGGAGATAGCTACATGCTACAAGGAACTGGGAAGACAATGATATTCTTGTGAGTAGAATGTGGAATATCGACTTAAGATAGTCTGCTTTGAAGCCTAGCTTATGGGGATTGCTGCCTCAGAGCCAGTCAGTTGAGGGACAGAACAGAGAAGGCAATGCCAGCTACAAAGTCAGACTCAAGAGTCCATGTGCCAGACTTCCCACTAACAGTTGACTTTATCATCCAAATGTTCTCTAAGGTCTCTTGGATTTCTTTTGTGACCTTATATGCTGCCATATGTCTATATGAACGCTTTGCTGACATATATGTTTATGTACAAGTAATCTGATTTAAATAAGTCAACTACTACTGAAAAGTTTTTACAGCATCATCTATCTAGAAGTCCGTTTGCATACAGACTAACATATCCACAGCTCTTGGTGTCAAATCACAAAGGATTGGCCTTAGAGATTCTCCAGGTCACTGTATCTCAGAGTCATTAGGAGGGCTGTAATCTGCTGCCTGGGACATGGCTGTAACTGTAGTATTGGGGACCCTGATCCCCTACCCACCCCAGGTCTGACAACAGAGCAGAAACTAATCAATTCAGTCAGCAGCAGCATGTCATGAACAACAATCAGCATAACATGTAATGTTATCTCATGTCTAAAGAAGCGTTTTCAGCTGGCTACGGTGATGGATAGAAGGAAACTGATAGATGCCTTGTGCTTCTTGTCATTAAATGGAAGAGTTCTTTAGAATCCACACCTTCATTTGCTCATGTAACTTTCCAAGGTCTCATTCACTTATGTAGTACAGGAAGCAATGCCTTATATTTTTGTATCTTTCTTAGCACTTCGCACATAGTAGGAGATTAAAATATGCCATCTAATTCAGTGAAATTGTCATTATTGGAGTTGCCATTGAGATTTCCATTTGTCACATTCCCCGATGCTCCTGCAGATGTAACTGAAAAATCACTGGTTGTCCTCCACTTTTGTCCTTACTTTTGTTTTTGTCAGTACGGCTCTTCCAGACACCAGCTGGCTGTCACCACCCACCCTGAATGACCCCTGCATTGTGTGCTGGTGCCCCACCATCCAAAATCATCTCCTTGTATTTTCTTCTATGAAAACCCATCAGAGGATGTTTTTTGTGAGAACAAGAATCTGCAATAGAGATTTTTTTCTCTAAGAACTAAGAATGCTAACAATGTATTATAACTCTGGAGGTACATTTGTTTCAAAAATAAATCTTCTTAAAGAAAAATGTTCC
Organism: Mastomys coucha; assembly: GCF_008632895.1. Classification (NCBI taxonomy): domain Eukaryota; kingdom Metazoa; phylum Chordata; class Mammalia; order Rodentia; family Muridae; genus Mastomys; species Mastomys coucha. The sequence goes on along the minus strand of NW_022196905.1, from coordinate 152,540,133 downwards.
TAATAAAATTAGATGATATGGCATCACTCACCCTGCCATTGGATAGACTGAGGACACACAGGTCCTGGAAGACCTCATTTTCCTTTTTTGCCTTAGCTCACCTAGTCATGCTCCTCCCTCCCTCCTTCACTCTCTGAAGTGTCCCAGTCTGAGAGACATATTGTTTGGACACACTACAGATCTTTTACACTTACAAGGGCAATTTTGACATTAAAATATTGGATTCGAGGCTGAAAAGATGGCTCAGCACTTAACAGCACTTGCTGCTCTTGCAGAGGAGGAAGATTTAAGTCTATAGTGGGTGGCTAACAGCTGTAACTCCAATTATAGGGACTTTGACACCCTCTTCTGGCCTCGGTGGACACTTTTCATTCATGTGGTGCACATGTATACACTCACATGCACACAACCACACATAAAATAATAAGATAACCCCTTTATAAGACACATTTTATGCAGTTTTTAGTCCTTATTTGTTTTAAGCTGTTGGATTTTTTTTTTCAAGTTCATTCGCTCTTCACTGCCTGAGTTGAAAAGCTGCAGAAAGAGGTCCAAGTATTCTTCTCATAAGTTACTGAGCTAGTGTTTTCTAGTAAAGTGAGATTGCCGCTTCTAATTAACATCTTCCCATGAGCACACCCTGGAAGAGTAATTCACTGGATAGAGTGTAACTAAGCAACAGAGGAGACGCAACTTAGTGAAGCAGTTGCCCCAGATTTACAGGATCTGTGATCTGTGGAGCTTCAGCGGCACCGTGTCACCCTGCGTGAGCTTCCCTCCACTCAGGGTGTATTTCATTTTAGCAGGCGCTTCCACACAACACTCTGCATCTGTTATTCAGTTATTTCCTTTTACTGCTTCCACCGAAATTTTGGACATCTTATAATCATTCCTTCATCATTTTTAATGCTCAAAACACAGGAGGGCTGGAGGAATGGCTCCGAGGTTAAAAGTACTCACTGCTCTATGCGAGGACCAGAGTTTGGGTCCTGCCACCCACACCAGGCAGTTCACAAATGCCTATAACTCCTCCCATATCTGACCAATACCCAACCCTTGCAACTTCAGATTTTCTCTCTCTTTCTTTCTCAAAACAAAAGCGTGAACAAGAAAAATCATGGCTTCTGTTTTGTGTTGACCAACTACTCCTACGCAGTGTGTGGCTGATATACCTAAAGACATTTCTTTGGAGAACACCTACTCTCCCAGCTTCTTGTTGCAGTAAATGGTGATTAGCACAGAGACACGGAACCGACAATGTGCATGGAGATACTTTGAAATGCCTAGTCCAAACTAGGACGCCGGCATCAAGCCCCTCCCATCAGGAGTCGGGGACCTATGCTGAAGAGCAGGAAGATGATTATAAGAGGGAATGGAAGGCTCCAAGGAAGCCATGATGGAAATTGTTTCATCTAGAGCAGGAGGGCTGGTGCACATAATGGCTCATAGATCCTGTGGCAGTGTTCACAAGACCTGTACAAGTTCAAGCTAGACAAAACCCCAGCAAGGTCTCAAAATTTCTAAGGATCCTATTGGTTGCCACCGTTGTCTTGGGTCAGAACGCATTATACTCACCTCTGGGCGAAGCAGAGAGAGAAAAGAAGAAGATTATGAGTACATCTGGGTTAAGGGGGATCTTCCAGTGACCTAGATCCCTGGGCCCCACCTCTTCCTCCACTCCCCATTAGTGCTTCCTTGGAGAGCATACCCTCACACAAAGGCCTTTGAGAAAAGTGGGTTATTTATGTTTGCAGACAAGAGAGATATTTGTCCTTCCTTCCACTTCTCTTCCTTATTTTGGACTTTGGAATGTTGTGTGAGTCCATCTCAACATCCCTAAAATTAGCCATAATTTACCAGACCTTCCAGGTTGTTACCATACCTCCTTCCAAGAGCCTTTGACCCTCCCCGCCCCTGCCAGCTTTCTACAGATCTGTCTTTTTTCCTATTTATTTATTTATTTATTCATTTATTCATTCACTTAACATCCTGGTTGAAGCTCCCCTTCCTCCCATCCCCCCTCACTCAGCCCTTCCCCCATACCCTCCTCTTGGGCTACCTTGTCTGGCCTCAAGTGGGAGAGGATATGCCTAGTCCTGCAATGACTTGATGTACCCGGGAGCATTGGTACAGATCTTTCTTGTATCTCCATGTAAAAGAACACCAAACAGAAGCATGTTCTCCAAGCACCTGCCTAGGACCCAAGACAAAACACTCCACTTTGAAACAGGCTGTGAACTACACACATAGAAAAGCAACAAGCTAAGTATGATAAGAATAAATTCCCTTCTCTCTCCTTTCTCCTGACACACACACACACACACACACACACACACACACACACACACACACGGGAGGACAGAGTGCATTAAAGACTTTTAGAGTACATGTGCATATGTACTTTCATGTGTGGAGAGAAAGGAGAGTTGCTTGTAAGGAAGCTACTGAACATCCAGCTGGCTAAAGATTGATTCCTCAAGGATGCCCTTCCCACATTGTGCCATGGATGAATGGATCAGGGTGAGAGGACTCAGGGCAGTGAGGAAGGCCAGGGCTTCAATGTGCCATAAGGACTGAGCTAGAAATACCTACCTCCCACCACCTGCCCAGCTTATGACTGCTGTGTGTGTCCATGGCTACTGTTCATTTGGTGTGGGAATTTTATTTACTAAATGGGCACCCATGGGTAGAAATCATCAGGTGATGACAGCATTTTCAATCCCTGAGAAGACAGGTGCACTTTCTGGAACCCATGCTTAATGTCATCCCTGCAAGAGGGAGGAAGCCACTCATCCAGAAGAGATATCAAATGGGGGGAGGGGAGAGGGAAAGAGAAGGAGAGAGAGAGAGAGAGAGAGAGAGAGAGAGAGAGAGAGAGAGAGAGAGAGAGAGAGAGAGCACCTTTACTATGTGTTAACAAACACCCCATTTGCTCAGCGTGGTGATTCCATTTGCATTGCAGTCCTTTATCCACACTCCATCTTAGGTAATCATGGTCTCATCTCATAGGAAGCTTAGGGGAAAGAGTTAGATGTAGTGATCTGTTGATCTGTCCTCTCAATCTTCCGGTTAAGGCCGCCATGCTTTTGACCGTTGTTTTCTTTGAGCTATGGAATTATCTTGGCTTCTGGTTTTTCATATGCATGAAAACACTATCTAGAAATGCCATTGCCAGCCTGCGGCTCCCTAGACTGGTGGCTGCCTAGTCATGAGATGAGCTTTGTTATTGTTTTGTTTTTATTTTTTGTCTTTGTTCACCAGAAACACCTTATTGTCCTTACAGGTAAGGTAAAGCCCAGTTCCTGTGGAGCTGGGACCACTGCTGGCTTTGTTCCCAGGCTGCTTCTCCTCCAACCTCTGGGGGTTGGGTTTGTGTTTTGAAGCTGTAGAGGAGTAGCTTTTTCTTTTACCGGACAGAAGAAGTCCGCTGAAAGTCCATTAACTGAAAAGCCTGCAGCATCTCTATCCAGGGAAAGATGAGGTTGTCCCTTGTGCTTGGGTTAAACTCGGGGTGTTTGGTAAGATAACTGTCTTGTTTAAATGAAATGCTTCCCTCTTCTGACTCAAAGAGCCATTCTTCCCAATATTAATGTGTTTAAAGCCCAAGTTAGGGCAAGCATTTGGATAAGAAGTAACACAGATTTAGGCATGAGAATGGTTCAATAGCCTACTGCACCCTGGCAGTTTTCAAAGGAGGTGAGAACACAGCTCTTGTCATGGAGCTTTTGAAAAATAGAGATGTGTAAGCTTTCATATCTCAGCGCAGTGCCCTGGTCAATGGACATAAAATATTCTGGGTAATAAAATATACATGATGGCTTTTCTGTTACATGAGATCAGAGTCACAAGGAAATCTATTTTGAGTATATTTCAAATGTTCTGCATTATAAATGATTAAGTACTATAAGAGAAGCTCCAGAGCGTTACATTAGGCCTCTGATCCCTTAATACCAAGACCAAAGATTAGCAACCTGTTTGTTTTGGAGAACCAGTGGGGAGGCTGGCAGTGCTGAAGGCTTCAGGTGTTACCAGTAGGGAACAGAGCCAGCAAGGTGAGTGCCTGGGGTGTGCAGGAGGCAGGCCAGAGAGGGCAGCTCAGAGAGCAAACAGAAAGAAGGAAGCAATGAAAACCTCAGCAGAAAGTAAGACAAGCTTTGACACAGTGGCCCTGGAGACTGCTCGTGGACACTGACACTCCCCTTTTAATTGAACAGGAAGCATGATGTGGCTTTTGTAAAGTGGAAATATGTATGCATTTTAGCCAATTTGTCATAGGCTCAGAGCACCCGCCTAAGCGATTGTTCTTCAGCTTCCAGACTTGCAAATGAGGCTCACATTCTCAGGCAGCAATTCTGCTGTCAGGCTCAGCAAGGCTTGGTCTTCTCTGACATGTTGCTTATGCCAGTCTTATCTCAGATCAGAATCGACCTGTAGCATGGTGCCATTGTGTGTGTGTGGGGGGGGGGGAGCAGGAGGAGTAGTTTCCAGATACTCCTCCAGAATACTTCCCTAGACATTTCTTTCTTTCTTTTTCTAATCTCGAGGACTGCTCTCAAGTCAAATAGAGGGCAGCAGACAGGAGTGGGGAACTCCAATCAGCTGAGGCTGACAGTAGCCCATTAAATGTGTGAAGATAAGTCATATCTTATTTGGGCTGCTTTGGCTTGATTAGGTTTCAGAGGGAACTGCTGCCTGGGCCTCGTGAGATGGAAGTCAACTTCGAGCAGAAACTCAATTGGACAGGATGTTACATCTCACCTGTGGTTGTGGAACTGGACAAATCAATCCATACAGGCTACAGTAGAGCTCTCAGAAGTAATCAATCCATACAAGCTATAGTAGCGATTTCAGAAGTTTCTCCCAGTCTTTAAGTGTTCACATATAATTCACTCTAGAGAATGACTAAATTGAGGTCAATATGTCTGAATGTTTAAGATGACCCCCAATGCCTGCATCCAGGGTTGCTGTTTCTCTGCCCAGAAATATGTCAGTCAGCATCCTCTCGATCTGAAGCAACCACTGAGGCAGGTGATAAACACTCTTCTTCCAGCTTGCAGGTAATAGATGAGCATGGCAGCTGTGGCCCAGGATGTTCATGACTGCATGAGAGTCTGTCTGTAGCCTGTTTCCCCTGAACGCTAAGCACTAGGGTTTTCCCTTTCTTACAAACCACCAGCTTGAGAGCTTTCTATGGGGCATTTAGGCTCTTTGTGTGAAATCTCAGCACTGTAGGAGATACAGGCAAGTTCCTGAGTGGAATAGTCCAGAAAACTTTTGGAAGTGGCCAGTGAGATGTTTCTGGTCATATTTATAATAAAGTTTTTGGAGCCCAATTAGGAGAGTTAAAGCAAGTGGGTCAAGGTCCTCTGTACTGTGATAGAGTTCAGGAGATTACCACAGGCCCCAGTGCTAGCAAGATGAGGGGGAAGGATTAAGTACTTCGCTAAAAATCAATAAATAACTGGCTATAGGGCTTTTGGTAAGTCTTACCAATCAAGAACATTAAGAAAGATTTTCTGAGCCGAGCAGTGGTGGCGCATGCCTTTAATCCCAGCACTTGGGAGGCAGAGGCAAGCAGATTTCTGAGTTCCAGGACAGCCTGGTCTACAGAGTGAGTTCCAGGACAGCCAGGTGTATACAGAGAAACCCTGCCTCGGGAAAAAAAAAAAAAAGGAAAAAAAAAGAAATATTTTCTGAGTCGTGGACATTGTTTTGAACAAGCAGTCTCTGTCATAGCACAGACACAATCACACACAACCAGGAAATGAGCTGATCAGGTGGGAAAACAGAAAACAAGGCACAGATCTGACCCACTGCCACTCAAGGATGCATTTGCCTTCCAAAGCCACTTGTAGAGGAATCAGTAAGTTCTACTATATTTCCTGCACAGATATTTGTCTTTGACGTAATTTTTTCTATGACTTTGGATGTCATTTTACTAAAGCACATTCTTAGTGAGAAGGCAGCCCACACAATCACAGCAATATCACACACCCCATGCTTGATGGCAACTGGTGCTGAGCCACTTAGAGATGAACATTCGTCCCAGGTTCAAAGCAAGACCCTGGAAGCTCCCTCCATTTGCAGCTTTTGATACAACGCCTAGTACCCTCTCCTGCATCTGGGATCTTGTACTTGTGAATAACAGAGGGTGGTTTATGGCCCAAGACTCATTGTTTCTTTCTTGTTGTGAGTGGATTTGACCAAGAAAAGTCATTTCTGTTCAGCACAATGTCAGACTAAGTCAGAAGAATTTAAAATACCCCAGGAAACAGCACTTAGTAGGGCCTAGAATGAGGACATTAAGGATTTGTTTTCTAATACAGTATACTAAAGATCAGCACATACAATGTTGTAAAAAATAATATTTAAAAAATCCTGGTACAGGCATCCATCCCACCTTAGACCGTTTATGTTCCTGGATGAAAGACAAGCAGCCTTTATACTTTAATATGCCTTAAGCAGCACAATATCTGGGAGCTGCCTACCCTCCATGTTATTAGACTCTACCTTTTATCCATACCCAAGTTATTACTATGTTTCATCTGGGCTGCTCTTAGCTTCAATTAGGCAACACTCTAGGTAGGCCATGTTCTCTTGGTCGCTAGCCCATGGCGGCTCTCCTTGGTTTTCTCCTGCACATCCTTTTTGTTTGTTTGTTTGTTTGTTTGTTTTGTTTTGTTTTTTCAAGACAGGGTTTCTCTGTGTAGCCCAGGCTATCCTGGAACTCACTCTGTAGACCAGGCTGGACTCGAACTCAGAAATCTGCCTACCTCTGCCTCCTAAGTGCTGGGATTAAAGGCATGTGCCACCACTGCCTGGGTCTCCTGTACATTCTTACCATCCCGTGGTGGCCTCTCTTCCTCTTTCTTCCTTCCTAGCTGTTGGTCTCTAACCTGGTAAACCTAATCCCCCCTCCCCCCCCCCTGAGATCTTTATTTACCAATCAGAATTAACTGGAAGCGTGGTCCCTCAGGCTAAATGCAGACTCCAAATCTTGGAGGCCAGCACTTTGCATTACAATAAACAGAAAAAGACAAAACTTCAACAACACAAAGTCTAATATTACTGCATAAACAGAATCAAGTAGCCTGGAAGCCTAGTATTAAAACATGCTGCATTTATTTGTTTATTGTGTGGGATGGGGGCATGCCAAGGCGAGCTTGTGGGAAGTGAGAGGACAAAAGAGGAAATTCTGTCTCTTCTTCCACTAAGGAGGTGACTCAGAACCCCAGGAGCCAGCTTGGAGGCAGGTGCCTTTACCAGCTTTCGCCCAGCCCAAACCTGTCATTTTAAAGGAGCTTTCAGTGTAATTAATTTTCAAGAATTTAAAAAAAAAATCTTTACGCTGCTTCACAACAGACACGCTGTAGGTTTGAATTAAGAAATCCTGCATTTAGAAGGAGCAGAAGAAAGAAGAAATTCACATGTTTCCAGTTGGGCATGAAGAAGATAAGATACATTTATGTAACTTTTGGCTTTTGAAATTATGATGGGAATAAGGACTCAAGAGCTAGCATTTAATTAGGCCTTAATTTGTGCCCAAACCACCACTGCTCACTTTACTTTGGTTATATAACTTGATTTGTAGAACCAAGGCAGGTATGGATGTTATCATGTTCCTACATATGGGCAGACAGATTTTCAGGGAAGGATTGTCCTACTAGAAACTCAGCAGCCAAGTGTAGGATGGAGACAAACCAGAGCAGGCTCAGGCCAAGTCACACAGTGAGAACAGGAGACACCAGCTTTCCCTTGGCACCTGCTTTATAGCAAGGCAGTGACTGCACGTGTCTTAGATGTCTTCAGTTTCTTCCCCTTTTTCTATCAGATGGATTCAGTCTACTTGTGCTTAATCTTCTTTTCCCATCATGCAGCTTGCTTTGTTTTTATTGACTTTATATACAAATAGAGGATATCAATTGAGAAAAAAATCAAATAGAATATTCACATTACCTGTATCTGATTAGGAGAGAAATTCATTGCTTAGCTGCACTTAATTAGATTATAACTATTCACTAGGAAATGGACAACACATGTGGTTTTATTTTAGTTGCTGAAGAGAGATAAATTGACAAATTGTGCGTGGTGGGGAATAACAAATAACTTGCTTCTTTAAAACTTTAGTAATTACTGAATTGTTTTGTTAATAAACTCCCAAGATCTCTGCAGAACACAAAGAGAAGGCCAATCTCATCCTCAGGAGGGGCTGGGACACTCAGTCTCACAAAGCCCATGCAGTGTGTGATTTGCAAAGAATAGAACTGTGAAGCAAATGCTTTGAGCTTGTAAGGAGAAAGTGAATTAATTAATCTGGACCCCTCGAGATCTCTCAAACACTGGACCACCAAACAGGCAGCATACACCAGCTGATATGAGGCCCCCAACACACATACAGTAGAGGGCTGCGGGGTCTGTGTTCATTCAGAGATGATGCGCTTAACCCTCAAGAGACTGGAGGCCCCAGGGAGTTTAGAGGTCAGGTGGGGTGGGGGATGGGTACATCCACGTGGAGACAGGGGATTGGGGAGGAGGTGTGGGATGTGGAGCAGTCCGGAGGGTAATAAAATATGGAGTGTAAAAAATTAATTAATTAATTAAAAAAAGAGTTTATATGGAGAAAAAAATGACTCAACAAATTCATCTGTCAGGTCAGTAGACAGGCTGTTCTTAATTTTATTTCTTCTGAGTTCTCAGAAGTGTACTTTTGATTTAAAGTGGACTGTACTTACAGTCCAGATGTTCGCGTTTCTGAATAGAAACCACAATGGTTCCTGCATAAACTGCCTTCCTGCTGCCAGCCAACAGAGCTGTTCTCCTTCCAGTTTGGTTGTGATCCCTGGAAACACACTTCTCATTAGCAAGACATCATTTTTCCTTTAAAAAAAAAAAAGAAAGGTAATTTGCTTGTGGAATGTGTGGAGGCCCTGTACATGAAAAACTTATACTTTTGATAGCTTTAGAATTAAATAAAAGATCAAAAGTCGCCCTTACATGTCAAATGCGCAGAATGAATGTGTACAGGGGGGGGGGGAGCTGCTATTATGTAAATTCGATAGGCCTGTGGAATCCTAATTTGTTCAGCTGAATACTACTAAAAAAGTTATAGCTTACAAATGAGGTGAAATCTGACATGGTAAACTAGCTGCTATAAATAGCCTAAGACTGCCTGGCTTAATTGTTTATTATGAAAGCAATGGCTATATTCCTAAAGAAAGGGTTTGGGAGATCCTCAGCCAGTTTCTTCCTCCAGTAGGCTGTGAGCAGGAGTAGCACAGAACTTCAGGGCCCGCTGCTCTCTCCAGAGTAGAGGCACTGTTTGGAAGTTCCAGATGTCCTGTAGGTATGCACTATAAAGAATCCTTACAGTTTAATGGGGTCATGGAGCGTTTGGAATGTGGACACCTACTAACTTGTAGCATTCTAACCTGTAGGAAATGCACCAGGGACAACATGTGGCGTGTTGGATTGCCATCTCCGTAACTTGTGGTCATTGATTACCCCTGCCCCAACACTGCTATCTTTGGGCACCTGGGCAATCAATTCCTCTGGATGCTGCAGTTTCCTGCTGTCGGTGTCACACAGTGTTTATCCTCTAAAGTATAGCTCACACCAGCCGCTTAGCCCAAAGCTGGTGAATCACAAGGATTACAAAACAGTTCACACATGAGGAAGATAAAAAAGGTGGACTGCCCTCAGATGGTAAGATTGTTCTTACTGTCTGCTTGTAAAGTGTGAAGATCACTTTATTCTAGCAAATGACCTAGCCTGCTCTCAAAATACTTCAGAGTGATTAAGACAGGAAAAGGTAGAAAGAACAGACTCACAGGTGGGAGGAGCCTTGGACAAGGGGGACCCAGAACAGTGTGGGGGTCATCTCGGGAGCAGTGGGAGTAAAATACTGTGAGCTAAAAATCCTTCATTAATTCTTGTTCTTAGTTCTGACAAACTGTGATTATGTAAGATACCAACATTAGGAGTTGGAGGAAGATATTGATCCAGAAACTCTGCCAAAAAATCTAAAATTATTCAGAAACTAACAAAACCCCACAGTACTACAGAGATGCAGATCCAGTATACTAAAGAGGATGCTGAGCCCAGCTCTTCCTTTCTGATGGTGCTATCAATAAGATGGCGACTATTGGAGGCTATCACCCACATGTTGACATGCACTCTCATAAATGTACTGAGCACATGCGACATGTACCAAGGAGCGCATGATCTTACATTTGTAAACATATGGAATGTCATTCATTTGAAAACTGTTTTTGGCAAATATCCCATTTCAGGCCCTTGGTACATTCCCTTTTTGCTAAGAACTTTTGGAGCAAAATCCAGCCAGTGTTATTGTGACACAGTTTATGACAGTGGTTCTCAACCTGCCTGATGCTCCGACCCTTTATTTAGGACAGTTCCACATGATGTGGTGATCTCCACAACCCACTGCTACTTCATAACTGTAATTGTGCTACTGTTAGGAATCATAATGTGAATATCTGATACTCGGGATATCTGATATGTGACCCCTGTGAAAAGCTCCTTTGATGCTCCTAAAGGGGTCCTGACCCACAGGTTGAGAACCTCTGCTCGAAGGCATCTCACACTTCTTACATCTCAGCTAATGTTTTCAGGAGAACATGATAGGAACTATTAGGTTTAAATTAAAGAAAGGAACAATATTGACATTCAAAGATACTTATAATAGCTTAACATAATGGTGCCATATTGTTTCCCAACTCTTAAAATGAACTATCAACTCTCAGCTTAGCTACGATGGAGGTAAAATCCTTTGGTGATGTGAGGGTCATTGAAATACAGCCTTATTACAATGAAACCCAATGTCTAAAAGTTGTTCGTATTTTGGGCTTGTACCACAGTAAGAGCCAAGATTTTAAACTCTACTAAATACAAAACAAACAAAAAGACTCTATATACTCATGTTCATTTAAGAAAATACTAGTAGTGATATATTAGTCTTAAGTATACAGCTAATATGTTTGGAGTTACTTAAAATTTATAGTGAGAAAAATGTATTTTTACTATTGCGGTAGACGAGCATCTACATAAGACTGTTAAATCGATTGTTGTTTTATATCAAACAACTTTTATAATACTTATTTTTATTTTTATAATATTTTATAAATTTTAAGGAATACGACAAAAAATATAGTATAGGTATTGAAGGGGGGGTCTATGGGAGGAGTGATGGTACAAAAGGGGTACAAAAATGTGATTCAATTCTATTTAATTAAAATATGTTTTTAAATGTTAACAAATTCAGATAAATTAAAATCATGTAATAATCATGTATTCTGATAATGCAATAAAAGTTAAAAACAATTTCTTATAGTCTAGCAAAAAATAGTTAAGTGATAATGATGTGTTAAATTATAACTATGTTTTTCAGTTTTTAATAAGATTCCAAAGCCTGAGTAAGCTGCATGGGAAGGTTGCTTGTTGAAAGTGACTTTTGCTTAATGATCTAAATGGAAATCATTTTGGGTTGTGGATAAAAGAAGGGCCATGACCTTGAAACGGCTTGAGAACCAGCACAAAAGGCAACACAGTGACCATGGAGGTGGCCGCAGGCAGGCGAAGGTAGTAGGGGTTGTATTAGTTGGAGATGAAGCTGAAAGACCTAGAATGGTCCAGACAGTAGGATTCTGTAATGTTTGCTATAGAGGCTGCATTTAATTCTGTTTGCAAAGGGAGCTGTGGAAGGATATTAGCACATGCTTATCACATGAACTGAATGCAAGTGCTAGACAGATTCCCTTGGGGACCTAGAGAAACAGGGATGCTACAATGGTGAGTGTGAACAAGGGAGGATTTCAGTAAGAAGCCACCTTCAGAAACCCAGAGAGATGGCAGGGATTTGAGATATTCTGGGAGCAGGAGAGGGAGGGAGGGAGGGGAAGAGGGAAGGAGAGGAAAGGGGTGGGTTGGTGGATAAGGAGGAGCTGGGAGGAGATGGAGGAGAGGAAACATAATCAAAATAAATTGTATGAAAGGTTTTAATAAAAACATGAATTTGAGGGGTTGGAGAGATGGCTCAGCAGTTAAAAGCACTGACTGCTCTTCAAGAGGACCTGAGTTCAATTCCCAGCAACCACATGGTGGCTCACAACCATCTGTCATGGATTCTGATACCCTCTTCTGGTGTGTCTGAAATCAGTTACAGTGTATTCATATACATAAAATAAATAAACAAAAATAAAAAACCATGAATTTCAGAGATACAGAAGAGAAGAAATGGACAACTTCTAAATAGCTTAAGTGTAGAATAAGCCATGTGCTAGTCCTATTTCTGACATGTGAATGCAGCAGAGAGCAACAGTAGACCTAGAAATGTATGTGTCTTTAGCTGGTAAAGGTCAGGATAGCTTGTCCCCCATGTGCTGCCCTAAGCCAGTGTGTTCTGTCTGTGGCCCCCACGGTTTGCTTCTCATCTGCTAGTATTTGTGTCACCTTTGTTCTTCGCTCATGTTCAAGACTTCTCCTAGGATGATATTTCTGTCCAACCTTATCATTTCATACTTTTGTAATACAACCACATTAGAAAGTATTTGGGGCTTTTAAATATATAAACAGTACAGAAGAGCCACCATACTCCAGGTGTGCAAAGAAACAGAAATATGGATGCCTTCAGGCTAGATCAATTTTAACTGTAGAACTATATTTTTTTAAGTATTATTACTTGTTAAGACTCTTATTTAAGTCAGTGTATTCAGTTAAAGCACAAATGGTGACGACCTAGAAGCATAAGCAAGAGTAAGTAGCGTAACTTTAAGAGGATGGATGATTTTTCCAGTAGCTCATATCTGCTATTAAAATAACAAATAATAATCTTGACATAGGTAAGCTTTGTTTTCCTGAACGTCAAAAGCTGTTCCTCCTAAACTCAGGGAACCCCAGGTCTGGAGAGTCTGCATCTCTGCCTGGCCACTGGGGGTGTCTCCAGTCACATTGATTTATCAGAGACTTTTCTATCTCGTCCCTGAGTGGGAATCTCATGTGATCCGCCCAGTCTATCATTTGTCTCTGAATAGCAGCTATTCTGCAATAGGTTGTCTTAGGGCATGTCATTTGTCTGAAGCTTGATTAACTCTGAACAGGTGTTGAATAAAGAAGCCATCAGGCTGGGATGCAATTAATCAGACAGGTTCTTGGATGACGAGTGAAGGAGGAGAGAAGGGGGGTGGGAATTTCCAGGTGGGTTAGTGCTTAGAAGAAGCACTCTGTGAGTCCTGGGTGGAGGTGACTGCCAGCTGAAGAGACTTTGTTGGTCTCAGCATCCTTCCTGTGAGAAGCAGCCAGGTCCCACGACAGGATGGATTCCCCTCTACAGTGTGCATTGCTTTTGTTCCCTCCAGCTTGCCTCCTAGACTGAAGCTCCCTAGCGCTTGCTGTGAATGCTGTACAGTCTGTGGAAGATCAAAACAATGGATCTTTCTGGCTTTGTGGAGACAGACATTTAGATGCTTCTGAGAAAGCAGTGGAGAGTCACTATAGCAATCATAAAATCACATCCAGTTTGGGGCTAGGACACTGAAAGTCACTGTTGTTGTTGTTGGCTGTTCCCTTGGTGATAGAAGAAGCTATAATTAATTAACAACCTACTGCCACAGTTATTTCTGAGTTATTGCTCTGAAGAACATGAAGTGCCTCCTTCTCCTTATTGAATAAGAATGGAGTCTGTACACATACAAAACCACCTGAAAGACGTAAGACATTCTCTTAGGAACAAGGATCCCCTACATGTGAATGGGCTATGCAGAAGTGCTATCAACAATGGTTTATCAACCAACAGTGGTGATCAGCCCTCATTCAAATGGCCACTACGAGGAAAAACAAATTAATGAAGTCTTAATTTTCATACATCATAAAAAGCAAAACCCAATCATGATACTTGAGAGTTATGGGATTATTAATACAGCAAACAGTAGCAACTACCTCGTTTTTCCAAGAACGATGTGAAATTTTGGGGAAAAATCTACTGAAGTTCTTCATGCTTCCTTCCTGCAAGGTTAATTAATTGGTTAGTTAGTTAGAAACTCCTTGCCTAACTTCAGTTTTCAGTGCCTTAATTTTCAGGTCTTTAAATGTTTATCATGCTGAATTAGAATTTGTGAGAATTTCTTATGGTCTTTATAGCTAGTCATATTAAAAGTCATCTTCAGAAAATGATTTTTACTTCAGAATACCCTGAAGATCACAGAGTGGTATGTCTGGATATGACCACCTATTTCACCATATCACGCATGTTTCCTATTGGCATACAGCTGTTAACTGGATCCAGAGCCAGGTGTTTGCCAATAAGCTGCACTCACAGTATCCCCTGCAGCTCATGTGTTCTAAGCCAGAATTCTTAGACATTTGTGATTTTTCTCAGGGACCAGAGCTACAGGGATGTTCACTTCACATTTAAATACCTCTTGTTTATTATTGAAAGAAAAAAAAAGAAAACAGAATTTTTGTTTGTTTGTTTTTTGTTTTTCGAGACAGGGTTTCTCTGTGTAGCCCCTGGCTGTCCTGGAACGCACTCTGTAGACCAGGCTGGCCTCAAACTCAGAAATCCACCTGTCTCTGCCTCCCAAGTACTGGGATTAAAGGTGTGCACCACTTTATTCTTTGTAAAGTTTTTTTTTAAATCATCCCCTGATTATTTCCACAGAGAATAAAACAAAAGGTGTTTTGCTGAGCTCTGGGAGGCAGCTCATTACAGCCCGGAACTTACTGTCTGGTACATGTCAAGTTCTGTCTGATTAAAATAGGAAGGCTCAGAAAGAAGGAAGCAGGAGACTGGGAAGGTGGAATTGAGGAAAAGAGATCCTGCCTGACAAATTCCACAGTGAGAACAGTGAGAAAAAGACTAAACCAAATCGTCAGAGGCAGTTCCACAGACACTTGAGCTGTGTTAAGATTACAGGGGAAACATAGCCCAATCCCCCCAAAACAGAGAGGCTTAATCACAAACCTAGTTTGTCTTTTCTCTAAGATGCTTTTAAGTATAAGACAGTTCTTCAGGTACTCACTGAGAGCCACTGATGAGGCAGACATGAGTGGGCGCAGGCCAGTGGGATGGCATGAAACCATGCCATAGAACAATCAGATGGGAACCGAGGCTCGTCTCAGCCTCACCAGTCATCAGCCCACCATGATATCAACTCTTCTAGAAGGCAGTGGCCTAAAGCATCCCATATCGGTCATCTCAATGAGGTTTCGAGTGTCAGGACTTCTGAGACCACTCCAAGGACGTCATTACTGAGCCGCAGTGGTCTGAAGTCTCCCTGGGGATGTAGGACTGGAGTACAGGATGGAGAGGATCAGAGGAAGAGCTGTGTGCCTGTCTCCAGACAGACTCTGGTTTGCTGAAAGAGAAATTCAGGAAGATTGAGGCTAAAGCTGCAGCACTCTCCTTGACCTAGCCCTGGAGACACACATAATCCTCTCTGGGAAACCCAAGTGGTCATCATGTCTACAGGGTTCATATGTTTCACAAGCACATGGAAGTCCTGCAGGATGGCTGCTTTGCTTGTCTCCTTTCCCAGACCCTTCATATTTTCCAGTTGGGTATATCCTTTCTAAACCTTCTCTAGAATATTCTCTTGTCTTTCTAGTTGTGCTATAAGAGTATATTGGGAAGGATGAGCCACTTGATTATGAAAACTTGTGGCCATTTTTGCTTCTCTCTGTAGAGTCCCATAGCACTAGCAGCAGTATTAAATCATTAAAAAATCCACCCTAAGGTTTCCGTATATTGTCATTATTCTTTGTCCCCCCTCCCCTCGATTGATGATAGCAAGTGGAGCCCAGTAACTAATGACTGAAACTGGAAGAATTCCAAAGATAAAGCTTTTCCTAATTATCTCCATGACAGATGTTCTCTGGGTTGCTTTTTCTTCTTTAATGCACATTTTCAAAAAAAAAAAAAAAAAGTAATGATAAATTTTGGGATGTGACCAAGTGTTTCCTAGTTATTTTTGAGAATGTGAGAAATATTGAAAGAATTCCCACTGCATCTTCATTAGCTTGGCCAAATAGAAAATGTCACAGGCAGCCTTTGTGTATTTCATGGTGTGCTGAGGTAGGAATGGATGGTGCCTCCAGCCTCCCACTTGGCACGCACACCCACAATCGCAGAGCCCCTGTCACTTGTAATCCTTGCTGATTTATAGTCTTTGAATCATAATTTTTAAGACAGTAGGTATGCCATCCTATTTAAATATGTTTAATTTATAGGCATATATACCTTCCAGGAAAATGAAATTGAAATTATGACATTTTTACGTATGATTAGATGTTGTACAAAGTATAGTTACTAAAAAGCGATGGAAAGTGTGGTGTGGTGTGGGGCTGCCACAAGTACCTCCTACCACACCAGCACAAGTACCTCCTACCACACCAGCACAAGTACCTCCTACCACACCAGCACAAGTACCTCCTACCACACCAGCCCAAGTACCTCCTACCACACCAGCACAAGTACCTCCTACCACACCAGCACAAGTACCTCCTACCACACCAGCCTACACCAGCACAACCGGCAGATGCCAGTTCTCACCTAGATACTGTCAGTCACACTGTCTCAGGGAATAACTTGCAAAGCATCATGCAACTAACTCCTTCTCTGTTCTGCACACATGGAAAGTAAGAGTCGGCGTCAACATCTGTGCCCACAAGAGGAGGACACCTCTTAGCACCTGGCTCAGTTTTCCTGAGGTGACCCCATGGTAATTACAGAATCTTTAAAACTGAAAGTTGCTGGGTATTACTGAGGTCCTTGGCTTTTACTTATAGCTTCTCTTCCAATCCAACACCCTCCCTCCCCATTCCCCCAAACATCAAGAGATAAACTGTGTTTTGAAATTGGATACACTGTTTATCAATTCCCCAGGGAACCTACAGAAAGTTCTCTAATGTAGTTACATAATTGCAGCAGGTAAACCCTCCCATGAAAGCAGCCCCCATGATCTCAAAAGAACTTAGAGACAGACTATTCTTCAAAAACTGCTGGGGAGTGCATCCCTTTAATCCCAGCGCTTGGGAGGCAGAGGCAGGTGGATTTCTGAGTTCGAGGCCAGCCTGATCTATAGAGTGAGTACCAGGACAGCCAGGGCTACACAGAGAAACCCTGTCTCGAAAAACCAAAAACCAAAAACCAAAAACCAAAAAAAAAAAAAAAAGAAAAAAAAAACTGCCGAGGATATAGATGGTTTGTGAGGTGCTGCTTAGCTTTTTTGAGGGCTTTGCTGCAGGAACAGAAGGTCAGGGCATGGGGTCAGGGCACCATGGATGCTCCTCATTGTTACAAAACTGCAAGAAATATATGTTTTAGGGATCCATAATAATGTTGCACAAAAGTAGATATTTGAATATAACTTAATCATACCATCAAGAAAAAGACACCTCAAATAAGGATGTGTTAGAGGACAAAAGGAAAATCTGTCCCGTTTTAAAGTATATTAATCATGATATTAAAAGTATTGAGTGCATGGGATATGTTTTTCAAATATTTTATAATTTGTGAAAAATGCAATACACTAGCTACACAAACTGCTAAGTTATAAATGTAGCCTTCTTTCCATGATTAGCAGATGATGCTGGCTCTTTCCAGTGAAAACCACATGTGGAGAGTCAGACTAAAATTTTACCTTGGTTGGGGTCAGGGTCAGAGATGGTCATGCTGCCCCCTGGTGGCTATTTCAGAGACCATGCTGAGGCTCAGAGAGAGGAGAATAGTCCCTTCTTTGGTCAAAAGAGTGAGTCTTGGCATTTTGGAGAGATGCTTTAATTGGACCTCTTTAGAAATGCCACTATGTCAGCTGGTTGATTCCTGTGAGGGTCCACCCTCCCTCTGCTATGGGAGATGCGACAGAGCACAGAGAGGAGGGGTTGGAGAGTGACATCCTCTCTCGATGGAATGAGTGGCAAGCTATCCAGCAATCCCTCCAGTGTGCTATGATTCCATCGATTCCATCCTGCATCAGCAGTCTGCCCTGGACTCTTCTCTTCTCTACACACTCCCATCTTTTGTTAACCCAGTTCCTCTCCCAAGACTACTGAGCAGGTTGTCAAAAGAGCCCAGATCTGCTTTTCGTTTACAAATCCTTCAAAGTTTACTTCTTGTAGGTGTTGTACTTAGTTTTGTTTGGTTTTGAGATTATAATTTAATTATAACATCTATCCTTTTCTTTTTCTCCCATCAATCAACCCCCCCATTCCTGCTTTCCTTTAAATTCACGTCCTCTTTTGTCACCAATTGTTACTGAATGCATATATGTATTTATATATGCATGTATATTCCTAATTATAACCTGTTGAGTCCATACAAGGTTACTTGTGTGAATACTTTCAGGGATGAGCTTTGGCACTGGATAGCCAATTGATGTGCTCTTCCGTGGGGAAGATCATCAATCCTGCTCTCAGCTTTTACATTCCCTGTGTTTCTTTGTGTAGAGTTGAGGTCTCGTGTTTCCTGCCCTGTTTGCTGTGTTCATTGGTGTGGATCAAATCTCCTCCCAGATCCTTTCCAAACCCCTACTCATCCAACTCCACTCCTTTGTCTCTTTCTCTTATTAAAAATAAACAAACAAGACAAACAAAAACAAAAACAACAGCAAACTCTGCCTGTAGGAAAGCCAGGAGCACACTGAGCTTTGACTGAACCGTAGACATGAGGGCTAAGAGGCAAGTGCCTAGTCATGGTTCCCTTACAGGCAGGCTGTCAGGACAAACAACATACTGCAGCATGATACTGCATGCAGCGTGCAGCATGATACTGCATGCAGCGTGTGCCTTTGTACCTTTTCAAACTGGTCCATTCCATTTTCACAGTAAATTCATAACCACTATGATATGTTTGGGGAGACCTTTTCAAATAAGCTTGCTACCCGTCTTTCTGTGGGGCAAAGATAGAGAGAAATAATGTCCCATAATTCACAAATGATGAAAGGCACCTCCATTCTGTTTGAGTGCTAAAAGACACTCTCCAAGGTCAGGCTGTCAGGCAGCAGGAACTTGTGACAGATTGTGCCTGGCCTCATTTCCATATGAAAGTTAAGCTCCTTTACCTCTGTGGAAAGAAATTCTGGCTTTTTTTTTGCTTCAAACCCATTTCACTATTTAAACTCCTTTTTCTTGTTGTTCAAAACATGTGGAGCCTTGGGTCCATACATCACAGAACTCACTGTGCTGGGTGCAGAGAACACAGCAGTTTAGTGAGTCTGCATATCAGAACCCTTAGCACCCAATCCTATGTGTCTAAATGAATAGTCAGGGATGGCCAGGGAAGATGGGTTGTAGATGCAATGTTCCCATACTTAATGTCTGTACACTTACTCCCACCCCTGTAGAGCTGGAGACACTGAACCTTGGGCAGGTGAGGCTGGAATTCTTAACATTCATTCAGGAAAGTGACTCAAGACAGCACCAGTCAGTCCAAGGCAGAGCCAGACTTTCAAAAACAGTTTTAATGTAGGTTTAAGCACCGGAAAGTCTAATAGAAGCATGGGGATACAGGCCTGGAACAGTGTGGCTTTGGCTGAATTGTGTTCTCCCAAATGGATGCATTGAGTCATTGACCCCCAGAATGTGAAACTTCATTTGGAGATGAAGTCCTTGTAGATAATTCAGTTGTTGTGAGGTCATTAGGAGAAGCTCCAATCTCCCGTTACTGATGTCCATATAAGAACAGAAAATTGTGACAGGACAGCAAAAGCTGATGTGGTTGCAAGCTAAGGAAAGTAAAGACTTATGGTTGCCAGCAGAAGCTGTGACAGAGACTTGCCACTACAGATGACAGACAGGAGGAAGACAGGAAGTCAGCCTCAGCAACTCTTTACTTTCAGGCTTCCTCCCCACTGAGCTAAGACACAATACATTTGTGCAGTGATAAGCTAAAGAGTGGTATTTTTTTCCGAACGTGAAAACTCTAGGGATCAAATGGAACCAATTTTTCACGATCACTTGAACACCATGATCAAAGTCTGTTATCACCTGTCAATAGACTTGTCTTTGGTTGATCCTTCAGTATTGATGGATCACATTCTAATAACAAGAGACCCCAAAGACCCAGAATTTAGCTCATCCATTTACGAGCTACGTAGCTTGAACAGTAGGATTTCTGCTAATGAATTTTTGAGCTTACTTAAAAAAATAGTAAAACATGTCAAAATACATTTTTTTACAAAATAAATTGATATTTATATATAAGCTGATGTTCAAAATAACTCAGAAGTGTACAGGATCTGGGGCAAATGTCAGGTAGTGTGAGTTGAGCCGGGTGGTGGGTGCATGAGGGTTCACACAGAATTCTCTTCACTTTTCCTGGGCTGGAAATTTCCGTACTTTAAAAAACAGAAAGATTAGCCAGTCTTGGTAGATAGCAACTAAGCCTCTAGCAGTTTTCTCAGTGTGAAAGGGTGTGATATCTCTCTCATTAGCAGTTTTTCCACAAGTGGATTGGATAGCTGCAGTGGGTTTTATATTGAAGTGACGAAGCACACTATCTGGTTTCTTAGGAGATGTTAGTGCCTCAGCTTAGTCGATTACATTTGCTTCAGGGTAGTACCTTGTCTGCTATGACTAACCTCGCTACGCACATTGTCTTTGACTTCTGATTGCTTTTGCTTTAAGAGCAGCTTGTCGACATAGGAGTGCACACAAGTCCCTGTGTTTCTTCTCTCTTTACTGGTAGCACATGGTCACCATGGAAGCAGTGACTTCAGTTGGCAGGCATGTAACTGTAATTGTCTCTTTCATGTTGCCACAAGCCACTTGCAAATTTGCACATCTCCACAATAGTGTAATCATACCTGTGGCCCTTAACTTTAAAAATCAATTTTCCCCTTGTGCCCATAGTGAAAATAACTTCAAATTTCACAAAGGCAAGTTTTATCATGACAGAAACAGAACTGACTAAGGGTCCTAAGACACTCCTTAATGTGCAAGTGAGCAAATTAAAGTCATGGGCGATGTTTGTTGAAATAGGAACCTCCCAAGGTCAATTCTCCTGGTGAGGTCACATGGAAGTAGTTTTTACTATCTGACACTAGGCCTCTGTTGAGGGAGTGTGATATTCAGAAAACAGAAAGGTATAGAGGCACAGCTTTATTAGCATGAATCTAAGACAACACATGTATGGTAATCATACCAAAATAAATACTAACACACAACCCAGCACATATGGCTCACATCCCTCTTTCATGTCGGAGACGCAGCATGGGACACCAGAGCAGATGTTCGCACACAGCTTCTGGAATAACAAAGAGGCCTCACCTTCCCTTGGACGCTCTTCTCTGTCTCTCTTCTGTAGCTGGGAAGATGGCTACTAGAACAAGTTAGTTCCAAGTGACCATTTTCTCCATTTAAATAAACAATGCAAATTTCATGTAACTCACTGAAAATATACCTGCTATGATTTTTACCATAAAGCATCAGAGTTTTCATGTGTGAAGCCTCCTCCCACCCACCATGATCTAACACAGTTAAAACGCCATTGCACACTGAAGCTTATGAAAATATATTTAGTTATAATGAATGTGTTGACCTTGATTTCACAAACCATTTTATTGTAAATCAGAGACTATATATGGCTACGTATAAATTTGGGGCCTGAATTGAAGGTTGGTAAGAAGTATGCCTTGTTCAAGGAAATTAGCTCCGTCTGTTTTCTCATCTCCTCTCATGGGCCTGTCTTCCACAGAAGTTTTCTCTCCAGAGGAACGTGTGGGGTATGCAAGAACCTTTGATAAAAGGAAGAGCAAAAATAGCTCCTATAAAAGCCATAGAGATAATTCCCAGGGCCAGGAGCCAGGGGTTGGATGTCTGCAGTTCATTTACCTGTATGTGGTTGGTTCATCAAAGGAAGCTTGCTGAAGAAGAAGGATAGAGAAGACATTTTATTTCCATTCTGAAATATCTGAAAATACAGGGGCTGCAAGGTAGGAGATAGAATCAGGTTAATGCTCTCCCAGAAAGCCCCATTTCATAGTTCCAGTTCACATGGGACTCTGCCCCAAACATTCCTCCCACGACCACCATCCCCACCCATTAGTAGTGCACAGCCTGCTTCCTCATTTGCCAAAAGGAGAAAAACTGGACTGAAGACAACTCAGGGTCGCCGCAGCTTCGCCTTCATTTCTGTTTGTACAGAGAGGATGGCTTGTCATGGAGAGGGACCCAGGCCACATGGCAAAGTTGCATCTTAGCGACTGTCGTAGATTGGCATCCTTCTGAAAATACCTCACATGTATTTGCAAACCTCTCAGAATGTTAAATTCATATCCTCTTATGAAAACATAATTTGCAGTAAATGAAATAAGGAGATATTCTCTATTAATGATGTTTTTAAAAGGGTTTTCACTGTAAGCTTTAAAATTTTCTAAGTACTTAGACACATTTATTACAGTGTTAAAGTAGCTACTGAACATGTGTATAGTTTTATGATTATTCATTATTATTCTGTGCACTTGCCATGGTACATGTGTGCGTGTCAGAGGACAGCTTTGTGGAATGGCTTCTCTCCTCTCACCTTGATTGACAGGAGTTTCCAGCATAAAACTCACAGCAACATGCTTATTTCACAAGTGGTTTGCCCACTGAGCCATCTTGCTGTCCCCAAAGTGTGTGTGTATATGTATGGATGTACGTATTTATGTATATGTATGTGTGTGTATACATGAATATATGTATATGTATGTATGCATACATATATCCATTTATACATATTTATTTATACATACTTAATTACTTTTTACTTTGAGTTTATAATATAACTACACCATTTTTCCTTCATTTTTCTCCTTCAAAACCCTCTCATATACCCCTCCTTACTCTCTTTCAAATTCATGGCTTCATTTTTCATTGTTATTGCATGCATATATGTGTGCATATTTTTAATGAGAACAAAATGCTCATTTGAAACATCCAACAAAGTACTCAACAATCCTATTCCCGGCTTTCTCATGAAAGCTCCCTCTACACAGCCAGTAAATAAATCAGGAGAAATTCTTAGCTGTTTTCTACAGAGATAAAATTAAAAAAGAAATTCCATGGCTAGATACAGACCCCACCAGAACAACTGACGATTGCTCTTGGATAACTGCATCCAGGGTGTGGAGTAGCTGCTCTCTTCAGGGAGGGTTGTCTCTGGAAGGAAGTAGGTGGCACTTGATGCTGCTTAGTGCCTGTTCTTTCCCTCTGCCAAGTGTGACAACCGAAGTCACGCTGGGGGAGTGTAGCTGCTGGCTGGGGGTATGCTCCTGCTGCGGCTTGTGCGTCAGAACCACCACGAATCTTGGAAGCTTGGGAAGAATCCAGGGACAACCCATAATTAACTCTTGTCATCGGGACAAGTTCAGTGGACACTGTTGAGGTTCTAAGACAGTACACTGTTATTAGTATAAGACAATATTTACAGTCACTTCTAGAGGTGTGCTTAGTGATTAGAAAGTCCTTTTTTCTTTTTGTTTGACTCAACACACGCTTTTTATTTGTGCTGTGTATTATTAAGCAAGAACCCATGAAAGACAGGTCCACTGGTTATTCACTGTAGGCCACTCCATGTTCCTTGTCACTTGACACGGCTGGGGAGACACCGGTAGGGACAGATGGTGAAGTTTCAGCACTGTGCTGTAGCTGGCTATGCAGACCTGCCTTGGCCTTCAGGTCATCACATGTATTAGTCTGTTCGCCCCCTCGTAGCTTGAAGAATAGCTGCTGCATTTGCTCTGCCAAAGACGACAAGTGACTGAACTTTTTCCTTTGCCATAGGAAGCCTATGGCAGCTTCTGAAAGACTGCCTCAGTACAGAGGTAAGAACACTGCTGGGCTGGGGAACTTTGCCATCCTCTCAAAACTCCGGTAACCATGAACAACGTGCACATTCCTCAGTGCCTCAGTTTCCCTATCAGCAGGGATAATTGGAGTTCCTCCTTCAGGTACAAGCATTTGTTTTGTACTCTGCCTCTTGGATTCTGCTGGTTGTGGGGAGGACCTGCGCCCCATGTGATTATAAATTGCAGACTAGCATGCATATCATGTGACGAATGGCTCTCATAAATCTCTGTGTGCCAGTCTCTTTTCTCCCTGTGAGGATATATTTTGTATGAGTCATTTTACAGTAACATTTGTCTTCTTGGCTTTCTTTCCAAGGCACTCTAGGTTGGAAACAAAGAAAGAAAACAATGTCTGTTCATAAAAGAATTGATTTTATGTGCAAAAGAGAAAAGAAAAGAAAAGAAAAAAGAAAATTCCACCAAAGAGAATTGAAGCTCTTTGTATTAGCAAAGATGAGTGACCTAAAACCAACTATCAGAAATTAATTGTGTTTCTATCTATCTACAGTGGACAACCTGAAATGAGAAATGAAAGAATAATTTTATTTAAAATTGCATTAAATAAAGGAACATACTCTCAGGTGTAAATGTAACCAAAGAGGCAAAAAATCAATGTTGAGGTGTTTTTCAACATATCTCCCTTATAGGACTTGTTCTGTCCTGTGTGTATCCAGAGTCAATTCGTGGTTTGCTATTTTAATAGAGTTATCTGAGTGTAATATACCAAGATAAAGTAATAGAGGGTTTTCTCTATCTCTGTTTTCTTATGGATTTTTCCGTGTGGTTGCTCTCTCACTGAAAGGGAAGCCCTGAACTTCCTAGGGGCTGTAATTCTGTGTTTCTTCTCTGCCATTGTTGATTCCCATAACTGGGTGTTCTATTGTTGGAGGTTGCTAGTCTGCAACTGTTACAGCTCCCCATTCAGTTGATCTGTTTAGGAGTACACACCATCATTCTTTGTCACCTCCAGACGATTTTTTTTCTGGCTCTTTTGTCTAAGAACAGCCACCCTACCCTCCCTTACTCACCATTCTGTGGAACCTTTCCCTCCACTCTTTCACTTCTGCATGCCTATCACTATTATCTCACTCCAGAGACGTGTGTTCAGTGCTGAGTTACACCTTGGCTCTCTTTCTATATTTACACACCCTTTGTCTTTGGAATGGCGACCTCAGTTGCTGTATGTTTACCAAGATGCACTCTTGAAGATGGTGTTCCTTCTTACTGTCTCCTTAGTTTATCTCCCCTTCCGTCCTTGCTGCTCTGTGTTTTCCTGGTGCTAAATGACCCGCTTGAGTCGGTTTTCTTTGAATCTTGTGTATATGCTACAGGCATTTTTCTGAGTTTAACTCTAACTTATTGGGGTATTCACAATCAATCTAAGCTAAAGACAAATGAAGTTTGTTAACAGAGCTCCACTCTTCCCCATGTCCCCATCCCCACTTGGTGTTACTGAAGCTAGAATTACCATCTTTCATATTAGGTGGCCACTTCAGTAAGAGTGTTCTTATGTTTGCATTTTCTTAGAATCTTCTACTTCGCTCTGGATTCTGAGTTTTACATAAAACTATTTTTGACCCACTGTGGGAATAAGGGCTAAGATGTCCACCTCTGTCATCTTATGAAGGGCTAAGGGTTTTCAAAATTGTCTAGTAACATTTAAATACGTAATATATTCAATGAAAACGAACTTGACAACAGGCTTATTGATGCTTGGTCCTTTTGTTAATTTACTTTTTTTCTATACCAAAAGTACTTAATGATCTGAAGCTATTTTTTTTAGCAAGTTGTATCCTATGAATTTTTAAATGAACAACCACCATTTAAAAGACTTACTGAAAGTACATTAGGCTTGTGTGTTTCCTTAGCTTTCATGCTCTGGTTTGAATGTGATCCAGGAACAGAACATTCTAGAGTAAGTGATAAGCTAATGCATTGCTTGGCAGTGATGCAAGTTTCTAATTGTCCTGGCAATAGATACACACCCTCAACTATTTAAGCCACCTAACTTAAGCTAGCTAAGAGGCTGCCTTAAATTAAAAGCTGATACCTGCTACTGTGTAGAACTTATTGAGCACTTTATGTATTTAAGTGGCAGTTTAAACTGGTATAGTCTTTAGAATGTGCTAAGACTGAAAGATGTGTGTGTGTGCTCATATACGCATGTGTGCTAGTGTATATGTGCTTGAGAGTATGTGTGCATGTGCGTGTATGTGTGCATGTGTGTGTGTTTGCAGTCAGCTGCTACATATCAGAGAGTTCACCACCCCTTGCCGTCAACACCCTCAGGAAAGAACTACATCTGGAATAAGAACATGTAGATTTTTTTCCTGTCACTATTGTATAAACAATATCATATAGGCTTTGGATTGTCTTAAAATTACAACTGATTTGGAGAATATTTAAAGCATTTGTGAGGGCATTCATCACTGTGTATAAGGGATTGAGTACCTTTTTTTTTTTTTCAATTTTGGAGCATCCAGACCCACTTCATCATAGCTCCCAAGAGCCA
Source organism: Mastomys coucha (assembly GCF_008632895.1). Taxonomy (NCBI): domain Eukaryota; kingdom Metazoa; phylum Chordata; class Mammalia; order Rodentia; family Muridae; genus Mastomys; species Mastomys coucha. The sequence goes on along the minus strand of NW_022196905.1, from coordinate 152,513,781 downwards.
ATTCTGTCCGCATTGGTTAATGTGCATGCATTTCATGCATACATGTATAGAGTAGATAACAATTACATAATCATATATGTGCATATATACCTACAACGTACATATATCACTGAAGAACATATTTGTTCTTTTTAATGTTTAGTATAACCACAGGTTCTATTATTTCTGCCATCTTGTAAATAAGTAGTAAAAGCCACGGACAGAGCTCAGCAAGTGCCAGAGTCATACCACATACAAGACTGACTGCACACTCAGCCAGACCACTGCTAATAGAGACACAGGGTGTAAGTAATTTATTTGGAGTCTCTGAGAACAAGGAGGGGAGAGGGTGAGGGAGAGATCAAGTCCTTTTTCTCAAGCCGCACAGAAGCTCCCATTGTGGCTACCGTACTGAATATCAACTGTGTGAAGGATGCTCAGCCTCTGGTGTAGAGGGATCACAGTTATGATTTTACAACCTCGTTATTGTAACAACTGGAATGAATGACCCGTGCCAAATGCTCAGGGCTTAGCACACAGTAAAGAATTTAAATTTGGCAACTTTTTTTTTTTTAAATTGCTGTATAAAGTGAAGGAAAATTGAGAGCATACTGTCATTCGTTGGATTTCTAGAGCTGTTTTCAGTAAGCTGTATCTCAACTCAAAAGCTGTTAAAATATGCAAATGCATGCATCACGTAAAGGATGAAGCATGCACTCTGACTCAGTTTGTCAGTCACTGTGAGTGTCGGATTTTTCAGTAAACCTTAACAGCCGCATTTGTAGAACTGCCCTTATGTACATCACATGGTAGGACCACATATGTGTACCTTAAGCTTCCATGACCATCTGCAGGCATGTTATTGCTATTTTGCTGCACCAATAAGGTAATGGAGGCTTAGGATAAACTCAGACACTCATTGAAAGTCAAACATCCTGCAACTGAAGTCTCTTCTTGTGCTGTGCCAGGTCACATCAGTGGTGCCTCCTCTTAGGACACTTTCCTTGATTCTTCTCTATACAGGGTGCTCTGCTCTCAGATCCCGAATGTTCCACAGAGGAATAGCTATAGTAATGGCCTGAAATAGGTTTCTAGGATTAAGGGAGAGAGGGGACGGGAAGTCTTGCATTGAAGTACAGGAATAAAGTGAGGGCCACACGGGATTCCTTCTTCTTACCCACTAGCACTCTGTGCATCCAGGAAGTAAGTTACACACTAGCAAATTCAAATTCCATAAGCAGTTCAAAAGATGTCTTCACTCCTTCCAGAACCAATAAGACATGTGATCAATTAAACAGATGGAGGTCAATCTAGAAACATGGGATGATGTTACAAAGCAATATTGACATACCTCCATGTTTCAGCCCTGACATGTTTACCGTCAATTTTATTCAGCTGTAGTCTAATCTGCTACTACTCGGTTAAAGACATCATGCAACCACACAGTCCCCTGTAGTTGAGGTCTGGCACAGACTATCTCATCTGCAAAGTGGAGATGGGTCCTCAGGTTTCTGCTCTAAGAAAATGAATTTATGTTCAAGCTGTAGACCAGAGGTGTGTGTGTGTGTGTGTGTGTGTGTGTGTGTGTGTGTGTGTGTGTGTGATGCATAGGCTATGGGTGAGGCCAAGGTGTAGCTCATCTCACACTGGGCATCCTTCCCACTACAGTCTCTTCATGTGGAGTGTTTTCTTGGCTAATGAAAGGTAACATTTTATTTCCAGGAGAATGAAATGTATCCTTTGACATAGATGAATGTTACTGTCTAACAGAGACATTAGACTCCTTTCCTGTGAGGACTCTCTTCCTCTTTAGCTGGTTAAACTAATCCATTGTGCATCGGTGGATTAATATTGATTAGAAATCACAACACAAATGACTGTCCCAACTTTTCTGTTTTGACACTAATGTCACTATAAAGCAAAGTAAGAGGAAACAAAATGTCTTGAAGGCACTTCTGGCTCATGTGTGGACCTGGGATTACTTATTCATTTCCTTTAGGGGGCCCTGCTTGAGTCACACTGTTGGACAAAGCCTAATCCTTACATCATATGTCCTTTGGTATTATTTTCCAGTAAAAACAACAAATTTCTATGACTGCTAATGATCTTTAGTTGGAGGTTGTGCACATGAAATTAATGTTCACATATCTTAAATAAAATCATGGCTTGGGAAGGAGGGATGGTGTGGGTGTTGGGTGAAGGACAGGAATGGTGCTGCCTCTATGGGACATGAATGTGTTACTGTGAGCTAAGTAGTCACTGCTCTGGATGCCTCCAACAAACAAACCAAACATGGAAAATTCCACTGTCTTAACATCTTCCCAGGAAGCTCCTAAAATACCCTTTGCCTACTTAGAAAGACCTGTTTAGATTTCAAACACAAAGAAGACACCAATTATGCAAGAAAGACACAAAATGGAAAAAAACAAACAAACAAAAAAAAAACCTTAGAGCTCAGGGGCAATCCCCAGCTCTGTCCCAGACCAGCTAAAACTGCAACAGAGGGATTTGTTTAAACTCAGAGAGATACCAATTTATTAATAAGAAAAGAGATGCTTGTTCAAATTTGGAAGTTTTACCTCTGATAATGAATACAGTGAATTCCCACCTCCCCCTTGGGTCAAACATCTAACTGTGGAGGGCATGTGTTACAAAGGCCAGGGCAGGGAGCAGGGGTGAGTGTGTGGCAGGAAGCAAATGTCTTCTGCTCTGGCTGCCTGTTCTCTTTAGTAACCACTGAAAGCAAAGCAGGGCTTTGTAGTCAACCAGAGACTAATAGAAGAACAGCACATCCTGCTGAAGATTAAAGGAAATTCAGCCAATTATATTTTCTTTAGTGTCTATGCACCTGGAGACAGCTATGAAGCCACAAACACACCTCAAGAGCAGAATTTTTAAATTACCTTCTAAGTGGCAGCAAATTGGAAGGAGATGCTCCATTTTAGATGAAAGTAAAAGAAAGGCCACTGGTCCGTGAGACCTGATACAACTCAGCTGCTTCATCCAGCTGCCATGAAGCCCAGTGGGGATCAGCTGCAGCCTCAACACAATCAGTTTTATTTGCAGGATGTATAACATGAAATAAAGATTCAGGAGCTGAGGCTAGAGTGGAAATGCCCTGTGAAGTGGTCGAATGTTACAAAGGATACAATGTTTCCATATAGTCCCTGCCACTAATGTTAACTGTTATCTGAGGAGGTGATAGGCTTGGGCCCTGTCCCCTTGCCCTGTCCTCACCAGAAGCTGTGCTTTCCTGGGCTGTGCTGGGAGCCAACACACTGATGCTCAATCTGGGCAGATTTCAGGTGTAGTATTCTCTTTGCGGTTGCTATAACAGAACCCTTGACATACGTGACCAAAGGAAGGCAGGACCTATTTGGTTCATGGCTTGGCAGGAGTAAGCGGCTTCTGGTCACTCAGCATCCAAAGTCAGGAAGCAGAAATAAATGGCTGTCCTGTCAGCTCTGTGCTTATGCAGCACAGGGATCCAGGGCCCAGAGTGGTGCCGCCCACACCTAGGGTGTGTCTTTCCACATTAATTAACTTAGTCTGGAAAATCCCTCAAATACCTACCCAGAGATTTGTTTCCATGGGGATCCTAAATCCCATCAAGTTGGCAGTCAAGATTAACGGTCACATGATGGAAACAAGCCCTCTTTCCAACCCCTTTATATCATCTCCTGGCTCAGGTGCTAGGATGAGTGCACAAGATGCTCATATCTCTATCTTTGAGGGCAGCTTGCAAAATCTCAAGTCCCAACTTGTGTGTACACACACGTGCACACAAACATATACACACATGCATGCACATGCTCACATATATAGATGTCCACACATAAGCACTCACACATGCGTACATGCACATGCACAGATTTACATGCTCACACTTGTACATGTATCACACATGTGCACACATGCATACTCACATCCATATGCAGGCATATACTCACACACACATACATACATTCACATACAGACACTCATACACAAATGTACATACACACTTACACATGTACATACCCACACACGTACTCACACACAAACAAACACTTCCAGGAACAGCAGCATTTTGAGCCTGCTCTCTTCCCCCATCCGGAATACTGCCTGAGTTAGGAATATTACCATCGTTTCTCCAATCAGAACAGAAGAGGGCCACTGACAAAGCCCAGGCAGCATAGACAACAGCCTGGTGTTCTGTTCCTACCGTGCTTTGGTGGCTCCATCATTTCTCTCCTAATCAAGAGTGTTGCTGTTCCCTTCTCTGAGAAGTATAGCACAAATTTTTAAAGTGCATGAACCTAAGTATAGACAAAAACTCTGGGCATATTTTAAAAGTTTTCTTCAGTTTCACTTCTTAAAGTTAAAGAAATAACTTTACAGCATGTGATCTCATGGAAGATTTCACTGAGAGCAACAAAATCTGGAAGAATATTTCTAGATAAATAGACTTTATCTGGCAGAGAGCTGTGCAGGAGGTGCGGGAAAGGGCTGTGGATATAAAAGGGAATATTCAGACGAGGCATTTGGCCAGATGGGGAGTTTTCACCCATGTGAGCCAGTTATCTTCAACTAAACGATGACATTAGACATCAGTTTTACCTGGGTGGAAGACATTATAATATGCATGCTATGAAATTTCTACTATGGAAATGATTCCCCATGTAATAATGATATCTCTCTGGAAAATTGTTGCTATTTTTTTTTAAAAATCTGGAAGTAGCTGAATTCTGTGAACTCAATCTGCTATCACATTAATTGAAATGTAATGAGGATATTTACATTTAATTTCCTCTAGGTGCTTATTCATAAATTTTCAGAGGCATTTTTAACTTCTAAGCATAACTTCACAAACGAAATGTTGGCATGAATGAACAGAATTCACTTCTTTTATTCACGGCAACTTGAATGAAAATAAATATACAAAAATAAAAACACATCCTTTCTGAATTATTCATCAGTGAGGAAATCTCTGAAACTTGGACAACACAAGCAAGGGAAATACCATCTTATCCTGGATAAAATCATGTTCCCACTCCTCCCTGGAACAAGACAGGAAGGTGTTGATGGTTTCTGCGTTGAGTTCGCCTTGTTCAGTGCTGGGGTCCCTATGTGCTGTTCTTTCACACTTGACATGCTTCTTGTTGATGCTGTCACTGTTTGTGTCCCCCCCCCCCCAAGTATTTTTCTAAGCCTGCCCAGTGTCCCTATAGACTTAGAAAAGGCAGCCATATACCTCATGGAGAAAATACATGAGATAGGACACCTTTCTTCAAGCAGAGCTCTGGGCTCTTGGCTGGGATCCCTGTTGAAGAATGAACACTACGCTGTCTCAATCACTGTGCATTCATATGTGCAGATGTCTTAATATGTACCTATGTACAGAAACATGCCTTTCAGTAATTCATCACCTCTGGCTCTTACAATCTTTCTTATCTCTAAGCCTTACAAGAAGTGGTGTGTGACAGACATGTTCAAAGTTGAGCTGAAAGGCCCTATTGCTGAAGATGCCATATATCTGAGTCATAAGACATAGAAGTGAAGCTGTTTAGCTTTTGTAGTGCTGGAAGGTACTGTCCCATCCTACTGAAAAGGAAAAACCATCATCAGTCTTATCCAGCTGTGAGCCTTGTAAACCAGCAATAATAACCAGCCTGGTAAGACATGCCTTTGGTGCAATAGAGATACAAATATTGTGGTAATAACCAGTTGTATTCTGGTTTAATGATTACTCCTTGATATGGAACCCATACCTGCCACCATTACTGAGGCCAAGAACCTGTGGCTAGACTGGTCATAGGCCCTAGGGGAACTTACTACTATTATTCTGCTTAATTGACGTAATACCCAACTTACTCCTACTGAAGAATTGGCACATCTCTTGACACTCAACAGAGACGCCTCTTTATTCTGTAGATGTTGGTTAACACAGAGAACCACAATCGGCAAAGGTGCAGAGAATAGGAAACTGGGTTTCTCTTTGATTGAAATTTAAATTTACGGCTAATTGTTTTTGCAAGGGAAATATTTGAGGACTAACACTCTTTAGAGTGGACAGTAAGCACCGAGTGCTTAATTAGTTTATCTCACGTTTCTCTTATTGACTGAGTTGATGTCTTTTGGATTACATGTCCTTCAGGGCTCAAGAGTTAATATCTGAGGACATATGAAATTATAGTGTCTAATGAAAACATTTATAAACATTTTAATTCTCTTTTTTAAATGTGTGGTCCCTTACGAGTCTTTAAATTATGCATAATAATCTCTTGCAATTATTAGTTGAAAGAAAATTGTTTCTATTGTGTAAGAGTATTTCATGTTCTAATGAGTAATTAACTAAAAGTTATTGTTGTGCTTGATAAAGTGCAGAGAAAGAACAAACTGTGGGTGGGATTTCAGTCCTGGCTCTGCTTTTAGTGAAGCCTATGAACTTTTCAGGTTTCTGGTTTTATGATTCTCATGTTCCAAAATATAAGAGAGATGATGCTGAGTCAAGGTTTTGTCTAAATACCACTGATGGAAATCCATGACTGTGAATTTAGTAATTAATCACATCATGTAAACTTTGTCTTTATAATTTAATGCTTATTTATTTATTTATTTGTGTGGGTATTTTTTTTTTAGCAGAGTCTTAATCAGTAGGCCTGGCTGGTCTGGCACTGGTAATCCTCCCATCTTAAAAGAATATATGTATCTATATCTTTATCTATATCTGTATTTATATTTCAATGTACCTATGTGTCTATGTATTTATTTGTATATCTATATCTACATATTGCTATATATATATATTTCTATATTATCTATATATATGCCTATATATCTATATATCCATGTATAAATAGA
>NW_022196905.1:152505422-152506784 GCF_008632895.1 Mastomys coucha | reverse complement strand
ATATATCTCTCAATATATCTAATCTATACATGTAAATATATTATCTATATATCTATCTAATCCATACATCTATATTAATTATATATCTATACATTTATATGTCTATATATCTATATAGCTATAAGCTATCTATATATCTATATATGGATATGTATATATAGATATATCTATATCTATCTCTTTTTCTATATCTATATCATGTATATATACATAGTCTCAGTGCTGACACTACAGGCTTGTACCACTATACTATATGTCAAATCACTTTTATTTATGAGTAGATTATTTCAGTTTCCAGAATTACATTACTGATAAAGTAAAGCAAAAATATTCGGTGAGAGATTTCTCATTTATCTCTCAAATATTAAATGTGAAATACAAATATTTTTGACTCATCATTATAAAGTTAAAGCTCTTGGAGTAGTATTCATGATTTTTGTGTAAAATTGATTTGAAACATTTTATAGAACGTGAGTATTTACAATCATCAATATATCTCTACCATCATACTCTTTGCACCTCATAATTATCACATTATATATAATTTATATAACTTTGGGCCATCTTCAACTTCGATTATTTACAGTACAGGTTAGACTCATCAATCAAGAAAGTATCAATACAGAGACAAGAAAGGAGATGGCGTAGTGCTGTATAGCAGTGGAAAAGCATGTGTGTCTGGAAGAATATCACCAGTATAAACCTGTGTCTGCTCTTGCTTGAGCATTCTAGGGTACTCTTATCTGAGTTTGAATTTAGACCGATTGCATTTGAAATTGAAAAACTCAGTTCAGCTGTTTGTATACAAATATGAAACAATTATTGCTGGAAGCACATTTACCCCGGCATCCTCTGTAACTATGGAGACACAGCCTCATGCAGAAGCCTCGTGCAGAAATCCATGCTTGAGAGACCAGCTCAGGAAGGGTTGAAAATGTAATGGGCTTGGGCCTCAAGCCGTGCAGCCCTGTTAGCTTCTGTTTTCTAATTTCATTTTAGAAAGATAAATGATTCCTCTAGATACTCAGATGAAATTAACCATAATTAAAATGAAATGGAAATTAACTTCATCCAGGGTGTTGTTCCCCATAACTTCATTGTGACCTTGTGTATTTACTAAATTTAAAGCTTTGGGTATACAGAGTTTAAAGAGAACAAGCACACAGTCCTCAGCATTGCTTTCTTCTCGAAGTGAAGTAAGTGAAGTTCTTCAGACCCAAGATAACCAGATCCTGCAAGGCCGCCCTCCTGGTCCTGCAAGGCCTTGGGTAGGCCGCCCTCCTGGTCCTGCAAGGCCACTCTCCTGGTCCTGCTGAGGCTTTGGGTAGGCCGCCCTCCTGGTCCTGCAAGGCCACCCTCCTG